>NW_020203719.1:0-1550 GCF_001531365.2 Cynara cardunculus var. scolymus | reverse complement strand
ACGGTTCATTAAAGCCCAATACGGTTCATTAGAGCCCAATACGATCCATTAAAACCCAATACGATCCATTAAAGCCCAATACGATCCATTAAAACTCAATACGATCCATTAAATCCCAATACGGTTAATGAAAGCACAATACGGTTCATGAAAGCCCAATACGATCCATTAAATCCCAATACGGTTCATCAAAGCCCAATATGGTTCATTAAAGCCCAATACGGTTCATTAGAGCCAAATACGATCCATTAAAACACAATACGATCCATTAAAGCCCAATACGATCCATTAAAACCCAATACGATCCATTAAAGCCCAATACGGTTCATTAAAGCCCAATAAGGTTCATTAAAGCCCAACGGTTCATTAAAGCCCAATACGGTTCATTAAAGCCCAACGGTTCATAAAAGCCCAATACTTCCATTAAAGCACAATACGATCTATTAAAGCCCAATACGGTCCATTAATATCCGATATGGTCCATTAAAGCCCAATACGGTCCATTAAATCCCAATATGGTTCATTAAAGCCCAATACGGTTCATTAAAGCCCAATACGGTTCATTAAAGCCCAATACGGTTCATTGAAGCCCAATACGGATCATTAAAGCCTTATACGATCCATTAAAGTCTAAAACGTTCCATAAAAGCTCAATACGTTCCATGAAAGCTCAATACGTTCCATTAAAGCCCAATACGATTTATTAAAACCCAATACTTCTATTAAATTCCAATGCGATCCATTAAAGCCCAATACGGTCCATTAAATCCCAATACGGTTCATTAAAGCCCAATACGGTTCATTAGAGCCCAATACGGTTCATTAGAGCCCAATACGGTTCATTAGAGCCCAATACGGTTAATTAAAGCCCAATACGGTTCATTATCCGCCGGAAGTGGTAAATTTTTTTAAAAAAATTATTTAAATATCCGCCGAAAATGGTTTATTTCATTTTTTAAATTTTTTTTAATTCTCCGCCGGAAATGTTAAATTTTAAAAAAAAATATTTATTTTTCAGCCGGAAATCCGACGGAAAATTGTTTATTCTTTTTTTTAGAATTTTTTTTATTTTCCGCCGGAAATCCGCCGGAAATGTTAAATTTTCAAAAAAAAATTATTTACTTTTCCGCCGGAAATCCTCCGGAAAATTGTTTATTCTTTTTTTTAGAATTTTTTTAATTTTCCGCCGGAAATGTTAAATTTTCAAAAAAAATTATTTATTTTTCCGCCGGAAATTTTAAATTTTCAAAAAAAAATATTTATTTTTCCGCCGGAAAATGGTTTACTCTTTTTTTTAGTTTTTTTTAATTTTCCACCGGAAATCCGCCGGAAATTGCTATATATTTTTTAACAATATTTAATTATCCGCCGGAAATCCGCCGGAAAATTGTTAATTCTTTGTTTAAATATTTTTTTTAACTTTCCGCCGGAAATCCGCCCCAAATTTTAAATTTTTTAAAAAAATTATTTATTTTTCAGCCGGGAATCCGCCGGAAAATTGTTTACTCTTTTTTTTAGGAAAAAATTAGAAAATCCGCCGGAAATCCGCC
>NW_020203718.1:3992-17078 GCF_001531365.2 Cynara cardunculus var. scolymus | reverse complement strand
ATTTATCAAGTCAGAATTGGATCTCACAAAACAAGGAAGATTATTAGTAGCAACAGGAGTACGAGTTAAAACAGATTCAGATTTACTAACCCAAATGCTTCTAATCTTAGAAGAATAATTGGGTGATCCAATGACATACCCTTGATAATACTGATTAGAAGAACGAGAATATTTATTAGAAACAGTAGATTTTGGGCTGCTAGAATAACTGTTCGATTTAAAACAGTCATAAAAGCTAGTTTTACACTGTAATGGAGAACCAATTAGGCTTTGTGCACACGAAAAGTCTTTGACTTTTTGTAGAAGCTGGTCTCTTTTAGCAGTAACTAAATCAAATTTAATTTTAAGTTCAGTTCTCATCTTCATTCCGGTTTCAAGGTTTTGTCTTTAGATCAGACAATTTGCTTGTAGTGTCCAGGAGTTTACCTTCTAACTCATTCTGAAGCATTTCAAACTTTCTCTTCTGATTTATTAACTCTCGTTTCTCTTCATCTGAGCTGCTCTTGTCATTCTCCGAAGCGATGTCAAGCCACTTTTTCTTATTTGCAAGCTTTTTAGCAATTGATGTATACTTCTTTGAAGTATTTCTTTTCTCAAGAGCAAATTGCTTCTTCTCTTCGTCTAAAACCTTCTGTTTTAGATCAATGCTTGCAGATAATTTTTGTAATTGACACTAACAGTCTTCTGAGATGTCTTTCTTTTCTTTATCATTCTTGGCTCGTTCTAAGATGATCAGCTGCTCAAAATCCGAGATTTGCTTTAACAACATTTTAGCATTCAGTTCAAGAGAGTTTATCTTATCTTCAAAAGATATGCGTTCAGCACCAAATTTTCTTTCAAATTCAATAAATCTTCTCTTCTCTTTCTCAAATTCATTCATTTCAACATTAAAATTCTTTTTCCATTTTTAAAACCTTTTCTTTCTCTAGGTTCAGAAGCTTTCTTAGTTCAACCATGTCACTTTCAAATTTATCAATTTAGACCTCTGACTCTTTACTATTTCTCCCAAAAGAATTCCTTTTAGTTTTTAGCTCTTGAAGTTTATTGAACATGTCTTTATTAGCTTTACTCCAAATACTCAAATCGTCATCATAGTTTTTCCTCACTGAACTCAGAGTTTTCTCAAGTTTATTAATTTTATTCATGAAATCATTCTCAACTTTTTCCAATGCTACTTTATGATCTTGATGTAGATTAGCAATAAGTTCTACCTTATCATGATTCTCGTAGAACATATTACTATATTTCTCTTTATAGCTTTGTAAGCTCTTGTCCAACTCTGTAAGTTTCTCTTTCAACTCCTTATTCTCTTCCTCAAGAATATCTGCCATTTTAAAAAATAAGATTGATCAGATATAGGATCTATGCAGTTCAAAAAAAAATGATTGAAGAAATAAAGACTAAAAAAATAATACTCAACAACTCAACAAGAATTCACAAATCATACAATTTTTGGAAAATTCAAACTGGTTAACAAAAATGAACTTAAAAATTCTCAAAGGTTGAAAATTCTTAACCACTCAAAGCTCAACTCTCAATCTCACAAAAGTGGTAGTATTCTAGAATGAGCTCACTCACTATAAGATACCTCAAGATATAAAATAGCTCAAAACACAGGATGTAAACTGCAAACTTTACTCGATCAAAAATATCTTACTGCATGAAGTATAATCCTCACTGCATGGACTTAAATGACAGCTCACTATACAGTAACTATAAACCACTCGCAACTAAAAGGTATATTCAATTAAATCGGTTACCTCTTTCTACAAATCACTCAAACCTGTTTTAAATCAGACAAAGTTGTCTCTTAATCGCTCAACACTCTTTCTGCTGCATGAAGATAAATCACTCAAATGAACATAAGTCCGCTCAAAGCAACTGATTTAAACCGCTCACTCGTCATCATCTTTCATTATACAGAAAAATAGATAGTGCATATATAGTAACAGCAACACGAAAGCATGATTTATACATCAAAAGCAAGAAACGATAGGTCCTAGAAACCATTCCACATTTGAATCCCCAACACGCCATCAGCCATACTATGATGATTAAAATGGCAATGGCTCCTCCTACCATCAGCTTCATCTGAAGACTCTGCAACCACATCTTCCTTCGTAGTTGCCTTCCCTGCCTTTGGAAACTGTCTGCCTGCAGAAATTAATTCACTCAATAAGTGATCTAAATTGCTCAATGCATGAACAAGGCTGCTAGCTTCTCTATGATCAAGACAGCTTAAAACATGTGCTATGGTTTAAAATCGATCAAGTCGGCACAAGACTAAAATGTAAATCGCTCAAAAAAATCCACTGCTCAACACATGAGATAAACTGCTCAACAGAAGTTGTAAATCGCTCAAACAAAACTGTTCACGATACAGAATTTCTGTTCACTGCATGATATTAATCTGGTTACTGTATAAATGAAAACTGGTTACTGCACAGCAGTCAATTCACTGCTGAAAATAAACCACTCAAAGCTTGAACTTAAATCGCTCAAAGTGACAATAAATCGTTCAAAAACTGACAGCCTCTTTATCTGAAAATCACTCACAGCTGTCAAAAGGAGCTAAACACAGCAGATGCTATAGTCCAAAACAGTTTCAAAAACAGTCAAATATGTATATTATCCGGTCACTGCTTGGAGGTAAATCGCACAAAGATCAAGAATGAAATCTGATCATAGTACAATTTCTATTATCCGGTCACTGCATGCATTATAAAACTAACAGACTAGACCTCTATCCAGTCAAAACAGCTGTTCTAAAACCTGTCAAAAATAACTTAAATCACTCAAGAAGTCCGGTCAAGAGGTAATCGAATTTGCTTGAGACTACTTTCTATATTGACCGAATTCGCTTGAACCTTGAGATGGACTAAGCATGAACTGCTCACACTATGTACAAAATCTCTCAACTCACATGATAAAACACTCACTGCACTAGATCTTTATCTGTCCAAAACACAGTCTGTTAACAAATAGCAGCAAAGCTGTGAAATGATCACAATGAAGCTATTATCCAGTTCCAACAAGGCTGCTAAAACAGTTAACCCTATTATCCGATCACTGAATGAAGCTTATCCGGTCATAACAAGGTTGGTCAACTCTATTAACTGGTCGTTGAATGAATCAAACCAGTCAATACAAGGCTGTTCTTTAAACAGTCAAAGCATACAACAGCCAGACAATAAACAGCTGTCAAAAATAGTTTCTATCCACACAACTGCTTTTATCCGCTGGTCACAATTGTTTTTATCCGCTGGTTAAACCGCTCACTTGATCTCCGAATACGGTCAATCCTCGCTCAAGAGGTGTCCGAATTCACTCAAAAACATAGCCTCAAATTGCTCAAACTTGAGATGAAAATCCTGTCACTGCAGCTTTCTTAATCCGGTCAAAACAGCTCCTTATCCGGTCAAGACAAGCATCTAAATCGCTTACAAAAAGCTCCTATCACTGCACAAAAATGAATGTTTTAACAAGAAAAAAAATAGCCAAGATTAGATCAAACAACGCACAAACACAAAAAATTACAGAAGTTTATCCAAAAATAGATCAAGGTCTAACTTTTTGACAAAACTTCTCAAGAACATGAAGAACATAAAAAATTTACAACTCTTTCAAATCTTTTAAACTTTGTGATCAACATGCAAAATCAAAAGATTAACACAGAATCATGATGTAAAAACGTACATAGTGCTCATCATTTTAACAACTAAACATAAAAAAAATAAGAATTTTGAGAGAAAATTATGAAAATCAACGATGAACTTTAAGAGCATCAATGAACTTTAAGAACAATATATTGAATCTTCAGAAAAATTTGTGCAATTCGAGATGATTTCTTCAATCAATCTTCCTGCAAACATGCTCTAATACTAATTGTGTGTCCCCAATCAATCAATCATCATATAAACTCTTCAACAATGGCATATCTGATAATGTCGATAGAAATGAAGAAGAGAGAAATAGTCAACATTCAAAGTCTAGTCAAAGCTCTCTATTACGAATATTGATTTACAATAAGCATCCTACTACAATTACAAGACTATCACCCTATTTATAGGGTCAAACAATAAAAGCCTAATCAAAGTCAAACCTTACATACAAAGTCAAACACGATGTCTATTTTAATTATAGACAATAGTAACTTTCAAGACGAATACAATTTTACACTGACTTTCAGTCCTAACATGGATTATCTGTACGTGGAAATTGTGGGTTGTTACAGTTGGTATCAGAGCCTTAGTTTAAAGGATCTGGGTATTTGCGAAATACTTAGACTTAAACTAGAGGTGCGGAAGTTATGATAATAGGTTTCACTGGGTCTATGAACATGGGAACATGTTATAGCTGAACCTATTAAGAGAAAGATAGATTATATATGACTGATATAATCTGAGTTATGGATAGACTTGAGGATAAACGTGTTATTATGATTATGTGAATAATCATGTGTGTTTAAATGTGACAGAAAAAGTTATACACTGAGAAATGGCAAATAATCCCAATCAATTGGAAAAGACATCTACTAGTTATGAAAGAGGTCGGGGAAGAAGAAATGTAACACAAGGAGAGGACCCAGAACATGTAATGACAATAGAAACGCGAAGTCGCAGCAGGGGTCGAGGAAGAGGTAGAGGTACTAGACAAGAACATGAATTGTCGGCCCAAGAAAGTTTAATGTCTGGTCGTGGTAGAGGAAGAGCAAGGGGTGGACACAATGTTCCTAATCCCAGATTTATTACTCAGGAAATGTTGGCAGCAGAGTTGGGAAAGTTCCAAGAAAGTTTGGTAAATTTGTTGGGACATACAACTCAAAATAATCCAGAAGTAGCAAGAAATCCCGATTATCAGGAAGAAGCCGGAGCTAGTACCCCAGTAACTGGTACATCTGTACCCCTTACTTCATCTTCAGTACAGAAAGGAGGAGATAACAAGATGTTTCTTTCCTGTAAACCTCCTAAATTTTCTAGGGAGCGTGACCCAGTTAAAGCCATGTGTTGGCTTAAAGAGATAGAGCTGAGTTTGCAAATCAGTAAAAGTGCAGAAGAAGACAAAGTCATTTTTGTTGTATCTCGTCTGAGATCAAGTGCTTTGTATTGGTGGGAAGTTATGTCCAGTTCAGATCTGAATATTTTAAAAACTATGCTATGGGAAGAATTTGTGATCAAGTTTAAAATGCAGTATTGTCCTGAAGCTGCAGTACGAAAGTTAGAAGATGATTTCCTTCATCTAGAACAAGGAWATATGTCAGTTCGTCAGTATACAGAAGTCTTCATGGAACAATCCCGGTTCGCTGAAGCTTACATTATATCAGAAAACAGTAAAGTGATAAAGTATATATGGGGTTTCGAGTCGAATATTCGGAAATATGTGATATCCAGGAATCCGACAACATTTCAGGTGGCAGTTGACGGTGCTGAAATACTGGAACAAGACATTATCCGGCAACCACAAGAAAAGGTTGGAGAGAAAAGAAAGGGGGAAGCTATAATGACWGATTTTCGTAGACCAAGGTTTATGAAAAATTTGAATCGACCAGTCTCAAGGTTTGCTGATAGGACGTGTACCCGATGTCATAAAATACATCAGAAAAATTACAATACAGAATCTCGAGTATGTTTTAAATGTTAGGAACCAACACATATAGCTCGAGACTGTCGGATGACGCAGAGGTGTTTTACTTGTAATTCATCTCAACATGTAAATGCCGATTTTCCGCAAGCAAAGGGTCGAGGGTCTGGTTTTGTTGGAGATCGGGGATTTGGATATTCTGGGGGCCGAGGACCTAGTCATGTGCCAACAGGTCGTGGACAAATGGATAATCGTGTTAATTCAAGTGGTCGAGGGGAGATAAGACGTGGGGAATCTGCAAGAGGAAAAGCCTTTCAGATGAAGAGAGGTGAGGCAGAAAAGCACCCTGAAGTGGTAACAGGTACATTCCTTGTTAATTCAGTATGTACCAAAGTTTTATTTGATTCGGGTGCAAATTTTTCTTTTGTGTCACCATCGTTTGTTAACTGCGCACATTTAGAATCTAAAGCATTGAGTGAGGATCTAATTGTGGAAACAACAAATGATAGTGAAGTTTCGATTAAGGAAATAATAGATGATTGTTTCATAAGTATAGAAGGATGTGAGGTGCCTATACAATTATTTCTTTTGCCTTTAAGGGAATTTGATATAATTATAGGCATTGATTGGTTAGCTAAAAACCAAGCTAACATAGTCTGTGATGAGAAATGATCCATATAGATTTACCAGAAAAAGGAAAGGTTGTGATTTATGGGGATCGAAGGGATCGTTACTCCAGTCTTATCTCAGTTTTAAAGGCTCGAAAATATGTACGGAAGGGATGTACTAGTTTTTTTGCCTATGCTATTGATGTCAAGAAAGAGAAAGAAAAGATAGAAGATATCCCAGTTGTAAGGGAATTTCCTGAGGTATTTCTGGAAAATTTGATAAGTCTACCTCCGGATCGAACGATAGAATTTCAGATCGAATTACTTCCTGGAGCAGCGCCCGTTACACGTGCACCATATAGATTAGCTCCATCTGAGATAAAGGATTTAACGTCTCAATTGAAAGAATTGTTGGATAAAGGTTTTATCCGACCAAGAACTTCCCCGTGGGGTGCGCTAGTGCTTTTTGTGAAGAAGAAGGATGGATCAATGAGAATGTGCATTTATTACCGGGAGTTGAATAAACTGACGATTAAGAATAAGTATCCTCTCCCAAGAATTGACGATTTGTTTGATCAATTGGTTGGGGCTACTTATTTTTCAAAAATTGATTTACGGTCCGGTTATCATCAATTGAAGATTCGGAATGAAGATGTGTCGAAAACGGCATTCCATACACGTTATGGTCATTACGAATTTTTGGTTATGCTATTTGGACTCACAAATGCGCCTGCAGCCTTTATGGACATGATGAATAGGGTATGTTATCCTTATCTTGATAAATTTGTGACTCTTTTCATCGATGATATTCTGATATATTCTCGGTCGAAAGAAGAGCATGCTCATCATTTAAGATTACTCTTAGAATTGTTGAAACACGAAAGAATGTATGCTAAGATGTCAAAGTCTGAATTTTGGCTGCGAGAAGTTCAGTTTCTGGGGCATGTTATCTCAAAAGAAGGTATTAGAGTAGATCCACTCAAAATTGAAGCCATTGAAAGATGGGAAGCCCCAAAGACTCCAACTGAAGTCAGAAGTTTTCTGGGATTGGCTGGGTATTATCGTAAGTTTATACAGGATTTCTCTCGTATAGCTACTCCATTAACGAAACTGACAAGATAAAATCTGAAATATGAGTGGGGTGAAGCACAAGCTCAGGCCTTTCAGATGTTAAAAGATAACTTATGCAGTGCACCAATTCTATCCTTGCCAGACGGAATGGAAGATTTTGTAGTTTATAGTGACGCGTCAAATATGGGTCTGGGTTGTGTTTTGATGCAACATGGAAAGATAATAGCTTATGCTTCCTGACAGTTAAAAGATCATGAAAGGCAATACCCTACTCATGATATGGAATTGGCAGCATTAATATTTGCTTTGAAGATATGGAGGCACTACCTATATGGAACGAAATGTCAAATTTTCACAGATCATAAGAGCTTGCAACATCTGTTCCATCAGAAAGATCTAAATATGCGTCAGAGAAGATGGTTGGAATTGGTAAGTGATTGTGATTGTGAAATTTTGTATCACCCTGGAAATGCAAATGTAGTGGCCGATGCGCTAAGTCGACAAGAGAAGAGTGGAACTATCAAAGCTATAGCTTTACGAGTTGAGTTGCTACCAAATATTCAGGAAGAATTGCGAGAATTTCAACATGAGGCAATAAAGGAGGATAAGATCAAACAGAAAAGATTGGGTGGATTAATATCTGATTTGGTGAGAGATGATAGAGAATTCTGGAAATTTCAGAATTGAATTTGGGTACCATGCTATGTATGGTGATCTCAGGAAATGTATTTTGGGCGAGGCTCATAAGTCACGTTTTGCAATTCATCCAGGTACAAATAAAATGTATCGGGATTTGAAGCAACACTATTGGTGGCCAGGTATGAAGAAGGATATAGCTAAACATGTTGAGCAATGCCTAACATGTCTTCAGGTAAAGATTGAACACCAATGCCCTTATGGTAAGTTGCAATCTTTAGAAATTCCAGTTTGGAAGTGAGATCATATCACTATAGATTTCATAACCAAATTGATGAGAACATCAAAAGGTTATGATGCTATATGGGTGATAGTAGATCGATTATCCAAATCTACACACTTCTTACCTATGAAAGAGTCATATTCAATGGAGAGATTGGCAAAAYTATACATTRATGAGRTAGTGACAMRTCATGGTGTTCCTCTATCAATTGTTTCTGATAGAAATAGTCAGTTCACTTCTATGTTTTGGAAGAGCTTCCAAAGAGAAATGGGTTCGCAAATTAAGCCAAGTACAGCTTATCACCCTCGAATAGACGGACAAAGTGAACGAACTATCCAAACATTAGAAGATATGCTGAGAGCATGTGTCTTTGATTTCGGAGGATCATGGGATGGCTATTTGGCCCTGGTGGAATTTGTGTACAACAATAGCTACCATTTGAGTATTCAGGCAGCACCTTTCAAAGTTCTATATATACGCAAATGTCTAACTCCTTTGTGTTAGAATGAAATAGGTGAAAAATAGTTAGTTGGGCCTGAGTTAGTTCAACAAACTGCAGATAAAATTGGAGTAATACGGGAACGGATGAAAGCGGCACAGGATAGACAAAGAAGTTACGCAAATAAACGTCGGAAGCCGATTGAGTTTCAAGTGGGTGATACAGTGATGTTAAAGGTATCACCTTGGAAAGGAATGGTATGTTTTGGAAAAAGAGGGAAGCTAAGTCCAAGATATATTGGACCATTCCCTATTATTGGAAGGGTTGGGGAAGTGGCTTACAAGTTAGAACTTCCTTTAGATTTAAGCGGAATTCATGACACGTTTCATGTGTCAAATTTAAGGAAATGTCTAATAAGCTCGAATATAGCAGTGTCGTTACCTAAAATTAAGGTGGATGAAAAGTTATGCTTTGAAGAAACCCCTGAACAGATTTCTGACTACAAGGTGAAGAAACTACGAAATAAAGAGGTTGGGTTAGTAAAGGTTCACTGGCGTTATCATAAAGGACCAGACGCCACTTGGGAATCGGAGTCTAAAACGCGAATGAAGTATCCCTACCTTTTTGCTTGAATGGAATTCTGGGACATAATTCTTTTAAGGAGGGAACGTTGTAATATTCTGGTTTCAAGTAATATTTGCTTTATTAATATTTGTTTGAAGGTAATGAAGAAAAGAAAAAGGGGGAGGGGGAGGAAGTCGGCTGACTGCCATTCCTCTTTTACAAACTTACTATATATAGTAAGTTTGGTGAAAGTAAAAGGGTTGGCTCATCTTGAAATCACTATCCAAATCTTCTACTTCTAAAAAGGGATCAAAATTTTATCCAGGATTCGGTTTAATAAGGTGAGTGCATTATGCTTTGAAGTATAGTTATTGCATAAGAATTCATTAGTTGTTAAAAAATTGCCCCTTATGAACTGTGTTGCGAAACATTCGGATAACTCCTTAAATCGGACAAGTGTTGGCCGGATTTCATCTAAATTGGTCAAGTGTCGTCCGGATTTGTTCTAAACCGCCCAAGAGGCAACCGGATATCATTTAAACCGCTCAAGTGATGATCGGGGTTCAACCTAAATCGCATAAAGGTTATGCGGTTTAAGAACTAAACCGCTCATGTGTCGTCCGATAAAGCATTAAACCGCCCAAGTGTTATCCTGTTTAGAGCTAAATCGCTCAAGCCACGTCCGGATTACCCTCTTTTGATTCTAAGTTATTGTCCGGATTTTGTATCCGGACAAGGTTGACCATACTTCAAATCCGACTAAAGTTGCTTGGATTTTATTTTGATTTGGTTTAGAGAGATGAAATGGCGGTGTGACCGTGAGAAAGATGTAATGGCGGTGTGACCGTGAGAGAGGTGTAATGACGGTGTGACCGCGAGAGAGATGTTATGGCGGTGTGACCGTGAGAGAGATGTAATGAGGGTGTGACCGCGAGAGAGATGTAATGGTGGTGTGACCGCGAGAGAGATGTAATGGCGGTGTAACCGTGAGAGAAATAGATAAATTTATGTATCTGTACAGGTTTGATTCTAAACTACTAGTTTGGAAAGTATGTTATTTGTTTGGGATTTGTACACTCACTAGACCTTTTGGGTCTAACGATCAGTTGTTGGACTAACCTGTTTTGCAGGTCATCATACATCGCAAGATAAAGGAAAGGGAAAAGTTTAGAATGGATGACATTTAGTTGCTCATAAATGTATTTAAGAAAGTTTTTGTTAGCATGTGTTTTGTAAACAATACTATGTTTTTGTTTTATGAGTATGTGTATGTGGATTATCTGTACGTGGAAATTGTGGGTTGTTACACATAATTAGTACCACTGGGAATAAAATATAATGGGTTAAAGAGGGCAGTATGTAAGGTGAATTCGAATTACAAATGGCCAATGTAATTATGAATTTATAGGTACATACCTATACTCGGATACCATATTATATTTGGAAATGTGAATACGTGATTTTTAATACTAAAATATCTACAGATGTCTAGTTGATCACGAAGATTAGAAAGAATTGTCCGCTCTGTATCTGAAGAAAGGGAGGAATCCCCTGTTAATCCGCCAACCTATGCTTCGGGAAGTAGAGGTCGGGGAAGGAATAGGGGTAGAGGTCGAGGAAGAAGTCAGATTGAGATTCTCCCTGATCAAGGGGAATCTATTTTTGGAAATGCGCATCAAGAACAGAGGCAAGAACCTAAGTATATAACCAGAGATGTACTGGCAGAAGAAATGGAAAAACTGAGGGAAACTTTTATATCTATTATGGGATTGCCAACTAGAGTAGAAACTGAACAAGTTGGAATTAATTCTCCATCTCCTTCAACAGGCAACAATAACCGGGGAGGAGACATAAAAATGTTCTTGACGTGTAAACCTCCAACCTTTTCAGGAGAAAGAAATCCAGTGAAAGCAATGTGCTGGATAAAAGAGATTGAATCAGTATTCAATACTAGTAGATGTTCTAAAGATGATAAGGTTAGATTTGTGGTATCAATGCTCAAATCTAATGCCTTATATTGGTGGGATGTGGATTCTTCGGCACAACCAAATATACTGCAAACAATGTCTTGGGAAGAATTTGTGAATAAATTGAAAACACAATTTTGTCCTACAACAGTAGTTAGACAGATGGAAGAAGATTTTCTCAAGTTGGAACAAGGGAATAGTTCTGTACGGGATTATACCGAAAAGTTTATTGAGTACTCCCGCTTTGCAGAACATTACAATCTTCAGAATCCCGAAAGGTAGAGAGGTATATTTGGGGTCTGAAACCTTCTATTCGGGAATTTGTGATTGCTATGAACCCTGATACTTTCTCTTTAGCCGTGAATACTGTCGAAGTTACTGAAAGAAACAAAAATCGGCAAGGTGAAGAGAAATCTATTGAGAAAAGAAAGTGGGAAGGATCTTCAGTCAGTTTTTGAAGACCCAAGTTTATTAAATCAGATAACCATACTCCTCAGCCACCACTTGTTAGGACTTGTCCACGGTGTCAGAAGGTGCATCAACGAAATTGCCCATTTGAACCAAAGAAATGATATCGATGTGGGGAAGCAGGGCATTTGTCAAGGGACTACACTACACCCAAAAGGTGTTTTCAGTGCAATTCACTTGACCATATCTGTGATAACTGGATCTTGGTTATCACCCGAGGTAATAAATACGTGATTATCTGATTAAATGATTACATGATAGCATGATAAAATTTGTTTTATTTGATCATGCTAGTATGTGGAAATTATGTGCATAATATAGATGCATGTAAGTGATCATATGTATATGTAGAAATTATGTCTCTATATATATATACATACATGCATGATATGTGAGTGCATGGTGTGAGGGTGTATGCATGTGACCGACTTTCTTGTTAAGGAAAGGTATACAAGGAGGTTGAAGCCTCCATTCTCTTCTTCTTGCCTATTATGAATTTAGTTTGCGATTTAGAAGGAAGTGGTGTCCAAATTGTTTCTTGATTGGAATCTAAGATTTTCAAGTATCTGATTTCAAAAGGTTTTTCAAGGTGAGTGATTTCTAAACCTTTTTACATAAAACTTGTTACTATTTTATTTGAATATTGTTTATTACTATAAAAGAATCAGTTATTTGCTTAAGGGTTTTATCCGGACAAAGGGTGACCGGATTAAGTCTAAATCGAACAAGGGTTGGGCGATTAAGCCTTAAACCGATCAAGCGTTAAGCGGTTTAATTTTAAACCGGCCAAGTATTGATCGAGTTATGAATGATGAGAATGATCAACATTTTGAACGGAGAAGTATGAATACAACCATGTGGTGACCGGATAGTTTTAAATCGGTCAAGCTTTGGACGATATGTTGTCCGGACTTGTTATCCGGACAAAAATGTGGAATTTAATTCTAAGTGTTAAATCGGACAAGCCTTGGGTGATGAGTTGTCCGAATTTGGTAAACCAGCCATGATTTGACAGGAGATGAAGTTCGGCCAAGTCTATGCTGACCGGATTTGTTTTATGCCTTGTGCCCAATTGATAAAAATTGTTATTTTATCATAAAATGGAAAATTGATATAAATGATTTTGGATTAATAATAATTCCATTGGCTGCGGTCTATATGGAATTATTTTGTGAAAAGTTTTAATGAAGAAATAAGGGTGGCATATCAATGAGAGGTGTATCATGGGATAAGGGTGGCATATCAAGGAGAGGTGTATCATGGGATAAGGGTGTCATATCAAGGAGAGGTGTACCATGGGATAAGGGTGACATATCAAGGAGAGGTGTACATTTGATATAAGGGTGGCATTTGTATRTKTKTKRTATRATATAACTCTTTCTATTATATCCCTTAAGACTACCGTGGTCTGGAATCTTTATTTCTTTGTGATTTAAAGATTTAGGATCAAGGTTCTTATTGGAAATCATA
>NW_020203718.1:0-3832 GCF_001531365.2 Cynara cardunculus var. scolymus | reverse complement strand
ATTTGTTCATATATTTGTTATATATATAAAGGGTTGTTTTTCATAAAGATTTTGGTGATTTTCACCCTGTAATAACATAAAAGGGTAACTCACTAGACCTTTCGGTCTAACCTTCGTTTTGTGATTTTAACTATGTGTTGCAGGAGGTGCGGACGGTAAGGGAAAGGGGAAAATGTAATATTTTTCTATATGCATTTCTGCTTGAAGATCTGTCTTTGATGTACAGTTTTGACTAATTAGTACAAGATATGTATTTGAATATTTGGACCTTGTATCTGGTTATGATAGATTCTTGTACTAAGGGACCTAATTGATATATAAGCATGCATTTCTTTTGTATGAAATATGTGATACATGCAATGTATGTTATGGGGTGTTACAATATCCGACCGAATTGTCCACAATTAAGAGTTCCTCGTTTAACAATGGGAGGAAATGCTTCCAGTAATCGTGGAAGGCCTAGTGCACCGAGAGGAGGCCAGAATGGAGCTAGAGGTAGATCGTTCCAAATGACAAAGAACGAGGCAGAAGCAACCCCAGATGTGGTAACAGGTACCTTTCTTCTGAATTCCATACGTGCTAAGGTGTTGTTTGACTCTGGTGTAAAATTTTCGTTTGTATCACCATCATTTGCTTAATCTGCATGTTTGAATTTTGTATTACTTGATGACGAATTAGTAGTTGACACTGCTAATAGTCAAGGATCTGTTACTAGTGTATTCAATAACTGTATTTTTGTTATTGAGAGGTGTGAATTACCGATTCAACTATTCCCTATCCAATGAAAGAGTTTGATGTAGTAGTGGGTATGGACTGGTTGGCAGAACATCAGGCCAGTATTCTTTGTAATAAGAAGATGATCAGAATTATTCTACCAGAACAAGGAATAGTTATTATTTATGGTAATCGTCAAAATCACCATACTAGTATTTTGACCATGATGAAAGCGTAGAAAAATATTCGGAAGAAGTGCCAGGGATGTTTAGCATACATAATTTATATGAAAAAAGAGAAAGGAAAAGGGGAATCAATTCCGATTGTTAATGAATATCCAAAAGTCTTTCCAGAAAACTTATCTGGATTACCGCTGGATCGAGTAATCGAATTTCGAATTGATCTTATACCAGGGGCTGCACTAGTAGGGAAGGCACCATACAGGTTAGCTCCATCTGAATTGAAATAATTGGTTGCACAGTTAAAAGATCTTACTGATAAAAGATTTATTAGACCCATGACTTCACCTTTGGGTGCTCCGGTCTTATTTGTCAAGAAGAAAGATGGGTCTATGCGAATGTGTATAGACTATCGAGAATTGAATAAGTTAACAATCAAGAACAAGTATCCTTTGCCAAGGTTGCTGACTTGTTTGATCAACTGGTGGGAGCAAGTTATTTCTCCAAGATCGATGTTAGCTCTCATTTCATTAAATGTAAAAGTATGAAAAAGTAATACTGCAAGTGTTGACAGAAGATGATCTGTCACATAAGACCACAGAAGACCAACAACAGAAGATGCTCAAGCGTACAAGTCTCAAGTGACAGAACCTCTGTCGTGTCTCACAGAGGTTCTGGAAACYGGTCCTCTGCAAAGACAATGCTTCAAGACAAAGACGACAGAGCCTCTGTCGTGTCTCACAGAGGTTCTGGAAGATATCCTCTACGTCAATGTGCTTTCAAGTTATATCCAGCAGAGCCTCTATGATGTCTCACAGAGGGTTTGCAGCCTGTCTTTTGTGTAGATCTTCTTTAGCTGTTTTACTTAGGTTTATTAGTTGCTCGTGCTTATCACGTGTTCTTGTCTGTAATTTGTTTTGATCGAACGACTTAGATTAATTTACTTTAGGTCGTGTCAGAAAACGGTTACTTGCTTGTTTAAATAGCAGCGTAGACCCTTGTATTTCAATGTGCTTTAGTATTGTAATTGTTAACAGTTTCATTCTATTGAAAATCATTTGAAGCTTTCTCTTGTGTTCATCAATCTTCATCATTGTGTTCTTATTGATTTCTACTTTGGTTGATTCTTATCTTTTCCGCTGCATCATCACTGTCAAACAGATCATCCAAGTAAGTAATTAATTCCAAGAAACCGAGTTAATCGATCCTACAATTGGTATCAGAGCAGGAATCAAATTTTAATTTGATTTATTCTGTTCTTGGTATTCATCCTTATTTGCTCAAGAACACACAGTCGTCTTCTTCACCAGGTTACCTGTTTTCACTGTTCTATCAATTTTCTTCACTTCTCTTTTGATTCTTCCTCTTTCAATGGCAAATATAGCCAATTCATCCTTTATGAGTACTGGTTCACAGTCCAAACCTCCCACACTCATTCGCGAAGAATACCCACAGTGGAAAGTTCGAATGGTGAACTTTCTCGAAGRGATTCATCCTAGAATCTGTGAGTTCCTGTACAACCCTCCCTACGTCCCAATGAATCTAATTCCTAGAGTTCCAGCAACTGGAACCACTCCTGAAATACCTGAGCACTACGAACCGCATCCTGAAGCAAACTGGAGTGACGAGGACAAGATTATCGTCGAGTTGGGGAACAAATGTAAACGTTTGTTGATCATGGAAATTCCTAATGACATCTTTAAGTGTATTGATCACTGTCAACTGTCCATGGAGATCTGGGCAGAACTGGAAAAGCAAATTGAAGGTGGAAGGAAAACGCTTAAGAACAATCGTGCAATTTGCATCGATGAGTACTACAGCTTCAAGGCTAAAGATGGTGAGTCTTTGTCGGATACATACTCTAGAGTAAACACGTTAATCAGCAATTGTAAGAGGTATGGCATCCCGAGAACGACAGAGGAGAATAACTCACTATTCTTGAAAAGCCTTGGGGCTGAATGGATGAATATCACAATGTCCATGAACGCCATCCTGGATCTAGAAACATGGACATTAACAGACTTATTTGGCTCCCTCAAGAGCCAAGAGTCTCAAGTTCTTCAATTGAGAATGAACTATGGCGGCCCTCTGGCTCTAGTTGCAGAAGACGGGTGTTCTGGGAAGGAAAAGGAGGTAAAAAAGGAGAAGAAGAAGAAGAAGGTGGTGCTGGTTGCAGATAGTGACAACAGTTCTGAGGAAGAAGAGGTCTCCATAAAGGAGATGATGAAGACTCTTGCCTTGATCACAAGAGAATTCAGGAAGGGTGGAGAAATGAAGGAGTTCAAAAGCTTCAATCGCAGAAGCTTCATAGAAGGAGAGAGATCAGAGAAGAAAGAGAAGGAACAGAAGCCCTTGCAGAAGGTTGAAGAACAGAGGAAGGAAGAGCCCAAAGATGGCTGCTTCAAGTGTGGCAAACCCGGCCACTATGCTGCAGATTGCTGGTCTAAAGGACCAAGGGCACCACAGAGGGGTCCAAAAGACGCAGCCTTCTACAAAAAAAGGCTGAGTACTTCCAACATAAGTCCCTACTAGCTCAATCTAGTGAGCTAGTAACAGATGAATCCTCTGACGATGATGATCAGAAGGGTCTTCTCGCATGGGAAGACTCAGACACAGAGGATGAACTCTTCTGTGGGATGGCTGACATTAAGACAGACTCCTCCGCAAGAAACGATCAAGAGGTTTCTACTTCCTCCTCTTTTAACTCCTTTGATTTTTTCACAGAGATCATTGAAAATCTCGACTCATGTCATTTGGAGCATCAAAATCTTAAAAAAAAACTTTGTTTATGTGAAAAGGAAGTTACTCTRCTCACAGAAGAAAGAAACCGTTTTTTCAAGATGTTCGAAGAAGAGCAAAMCAAGTTTYTARACCTTGAAAATTCTTCAAAACTAAAGCTAGCCAAGGTTGAAAAAGATTTGAAAATAAAGGTGGAAGAG
>NW_020203717.1:0-16903 GCF_001531365.2 Cynara cardunculus var. scolymus | reverse complement strand
TGGTCCACAGTGGTTCAGATAGTGGTGGTCCGCAGTGATTCAGATCGATGGTGGTCCGCAGTGGTTCAGATGGAGGTGGTCAGCGGTGGTTCAAATAGGCGGTGGTGGCGGGGTTGTTCATATCGGTGGTGGTCGGCGGTGTCTGACGATGATTCATATCAATGGTAGTCGTCGGTGGTTGGCAGTGATATAGATCAATGGTGGTCCGTTGTGGTTCAGGTGACGATGGTTAGATGTGGTTCAAATCGGCGATGGTTCAGATTAACGGTGAATTAGATCAATGGTAGCTCATATCAACGGTGGTTCAGATCAGTGGTAGTCGGTGGTGGTGGTCAGCGGTGGTTCAGATCGGTGGTAGTCGATGGTGGTGGTCGGCGGTGGTTTAGATCAATGGTGGTCGGCGATGGTTCAGATCGGTGGTAGTCGATGGTGGTGGTGGTCGATGGTGGTTCAAATCGGTGGTGGTGGTCGACGGTGGTTCAGACCGGTGGTAGTCGCTGGTGGTGGTCGGCGGTGGTTCACATCGGCTGTGGTGGTCGGCGATTGTTCAGATCTTTGGTGGTGGTGGTCGGAGGTGGTTTAGATCAGCGGTGGTTTAGATCAGCGGTGGTGGTCGGCAGGGGTTCAGATCGGTGGTGGTGGTCGGCAGGGGTTCAGATCAATAATCGTCGAGAGGTGATCGACGATGGTCATATTGAGTTTTATGAGATTATAGTATATTAGGTTAAGGGCACATTTGGTATAATGAAGATAAAGATTCCATTCTATCAAAATACCATGTAGTTGCTAAGGAATGTTAAAATCCTCTATCTATGGAATTCATAGGAATCTGAAGAATGCTTCTGCTGAAAAGAATGAACCAAACGAATGAAATAATCTGGTCAAAGGAATTCAACATTCCAATTCCTTCAGATTCCTCCAGAATCTGCGAACCAAACGTCACCTAAGAATTCATGTTGCGTCTACGACAAAGATGATAAAGTTGCCTTGACCGGTTCTCGCCTGGAGAATGTCTATATTATCAATATGAATTCTACTGTCACTGAGAACAGTTGTTTCTTCTTTAAAGCCTTGTCAGATATCAACTGGCTATGGCACAAATGGCTCTCTCATATTAACTTCAAGACACTTAGTGAGTTGTCTAGAAATGATCTTGTCACTGGTCTTCCTCAACACTCCTTTGCAAAAGAATCTCTTTGCTCAGCATGTGAAAAAAGAAAACATACAAGAGCAAGCTTTAAATCAAAGCAAATCTTTTCAGTGACTGCGCCTCTTCAGCTACTACACATGGATCTCTTTGGTCCAGTCAATGTGCAATCTATCGCTAGAAAGAAGTTTACACTCGTCGTTGTTGATGARTATTTCAAGTACACTTGGGTCTTCTTTCTCAGATCCAAAGATGAAGCTCCTGAAGATRTCATTTCGTTCATCAAGAAAATAGAAGTACYTAACAACATTAAAGTACGATCTATTAGAAGTGACCATACTACATTCAAAAACAGTACTATGGATAACTTTTTTGAGGACAAGGGAATTTCTCACAACTTTTATTTAGTGAGAAATCCTCAGCAAAATGGGGTCGCTGAAAGGAGAAATCGAACAATCATAGAGGCTGCTCGATCAATGCTCGGCGAATCCCATCTCCCTACTCAATTCTGGGCTTAAGCTGTCAGCACCGCTTGTTTCACTCAAAATTGGTCGCTGATCGTAAAGAGGTTCAAGAATATAGCTTATGAACTTTTTCATGGAAGAAAGCCTTCTATTAGCTTTCTACACATCTTTGGTTGCACTTGTTATAATCTTAACAACCGTGACCAACTCGGAAACTTCGACCCCAAAGCTGATGACAGAATCTTTCTTGGATATTCTTCAGTATCTAAAGCCTTCAGAGTATTCAACAAACGAAGACAGACGATAGAAGAAACTATCCATGTCAACTTTGACGAATCTCAGTCAGCTAATTCAAAACCCATCTTAAATGATGATGATGAATTAGAAAACTGGATGTTCTCTCACTATGGATAACCCGAAGCTTCCTTCAGCGTTCCTCTCGACACTGAAGCCCCTGAAGCTGAAGACGATCCACTAATCATTCCAGTTGCGGCTAGTAACTCCAACACATCTTCTTCAGAGGTCACTGCTTTGCCCATTAGCTGTATTCCTCCTTCTACTTCAAACATTGATTAATCAGTGAATGAAATGCCTTCAACATCTGAACCTGTTTCAATCGCTGAATGTGAGGCTCCTTTAGCAATTGTTCCTATTGCTGAAGACACTGCAGTTGAAGCCTCATCTTCTGTTCCTGAACTTCCATACTCAGATGATAATCCTCTACCAGCTCAGTGATGGACTAAAGACCATCAAATTCATCAAATTCTTGGTGATCCAGATGCAGGTATCAAGACTTGTCGTGGTTTAGGTAATATCTGTCTTTTTGTCAACTTTCTTTCCTTAGTTGAACCCAAGAAAATCAATGATGCTATCTCAAACCCTAGTTGGATCCTTGCCATGCAAGAGGAGCTCATTGAGTTTGATAGGAACAAAGTCAGGTACCTTGTCCCACGTCCTTCTGACAAAACAGTGATAGGCACCAAGTGGGTCTATCGCAACAAGTTGGATGAAGAAGGTGTGGTAACCCGTAACAAGGCTCGACTTGTTGCTCAGGGTTATAGACAAGAAGACGGGATCGACTATGACGAAACCTTCGCACCAGTGGCTAGACTCGATGAATTCGACTCTTACTAGCCCTTGCTGCCCATAGAGACTTTAAAGTCTACCAAATGGATGTAAATAGCGCTCTCTTTAATGGAAAACTTCTAGAGGAAGTTTATGTTGAACAACCTCCTGTGTTTCTTGACCCTAAGTATCCAAACCATGTCTATCTTTTGGATAAGGCTCTTTATGGGTTAAAACAGGCTCCTCGTTCCTGGTATGATACCCTTTCCTCATTTCTCATCTTTGAGAAATTTGTATGTGGAAAGATTGACCAGACCTTATTTCTTAGGAAAGTTAAAGGTCACATCATTCTAGTCCAAATTTATGTCGTTGATATCATATTTGGTTCCATTAATCCTTCTTTATGTTTTTGTTTCGCTGAACGCATGAAGAAAGAATATCAGATGAGCATGATGGGAGAACTAACCTTCTTTTTAGGTCTCCAGATCAAAAAGTCAGATAAAGGTATGTTTATCAGTCAAAGTAAGTATGTTCGTGTCATGCTGAAGAAGTTTGATATATCAAATAGTTCATCTATGAATACTCCAATGGTTTCTCCACTTTCTCTCAACAAGGATTCAAATGGAAAGCCTATAAACGTAACTGTTTATAGAGGAATGATTGGCTCCCTGCTGTATCTCACAGCTAGTCGACCAGATATCATGTATTCTACTTGTTTATGTGCACGATATCAATCTGAACCTAAGGAATCCCATCTGATTGCTGTAAAACGCATCTTCAGATATCTTAAGGGAACTCCTAACTTGGGTCTCTGGTACCCTAAAGGTTAAGGTTTTGATCTAATAGGTTATTCAGATAGTGATTTGGAGGTTGCAAAATTGACAGAAAAAGCACCACTAGAAGCTGTCTGCTTTTAGGTGGAAAGTTGGTGAGTTGTTCAAGTAAGAAGCAAAACTCAATGTCCACATCAACTGCTGAAGCTGGATATGTGGCCGGTGGTAGTTGTTGTGCCCAAATTCCTTGGATGACATATCAGCTGATGGACTACGATATTTAGTTTTCAAAAGTTCCTATCTATTCTGATAGCACCAGTGCTATTGCTATTGCTATTGCAAATAATCCTGTACTTCATTCCAAGACCAAATATATAGAGATCCGATATCATTTTATCAGAGATCATGTAATGAACGGTGACATTGAAGTTCACTTCGTTCCAACTGATTATCAGCTCACTGACCTTTTCACCAAGCCTCTTGAGGAAACAAGATTTAACATCTTGATCAACGAACTAGGGATGCTAAACATTGAAGAATAATTTTCAGCTATTAACATCGATCAGTAAGTGAAATGATTTAGTGCTCTATCTTTGTCACTAAACTCTTGAGTAAATGTATCTATTCTCTCTAAGGTATGATTACTTATTCATTTTCTTAAAAATTTAAAACTATCACTGAAGCTTTCCTTCTTCAGTGATCAATTCGTTTTAAAAGTTTGTTTCAGTGATTCTTTGCTCACTTAACATTTTTATAATATATCTCTCTTATACTTATCTTTTCTTAAAAATCAAAATGATCACTGAACCTTTCCTATTCAGTGACTCAAATGTTTTTATATGTCAGTTCCAGTGATTCTCTTATCACTGACACTGAAGTCTTAAAACAACCACTGAAGTCTTTCTCTCTTCAGTGATCAAATTTTTTTAAAAGGTCTTTTCAGTGTTTCTTTCAACACTAAATGACTCTTTGTTTTTTTAAAACTTTTTTGTTTTTAAAAGAAATAGGTAATGAACCGTCTTTATGACGACATTCCCTATTTACAATGCGCAACGCTTTGAGACGCGTAAAAAAGACTGTCATACGTTACCTCATTAAATGCCATCCAATCATGGATGAGAACGTACCATCTTTTTCATCATGGCCTTTTTCCTCAATCGTCATCTTTTTCTCTCTCCTATCTATTTTCTCTCCTCCTACCTATAAATATGAGACTTCTCTCTCATTTTTCTCTTTACGCTTTTAGAATATCAAGACGAACCTCTGTCAATTTGCAAAGCAAGAACTCCTTCAAAAATTTCTTCGAAGCCCTTCCTCCTCAAATCAACTAAGGTCGATACACTTTCACTTCTTCTTCTTCTTCTTTTCTTTTATGAGAAATGTGTTTGAAGTTTTAAGAACTTTGTTCTCTTAAAAAACACATTAATGATTATAAACTCAACCTTTTTCTTGGTTATAATCATATTTCATCAAACACATTCTACTTGAAAAACCCTAATCCTTCTTCAAGGATTTTTCAAAAGAAATTTTTCTTGTTCAAAAACTTAAATCTCTACACAACTCTTGGTTTAACTAACACTATTTTTATCTTCTTTTTCTTACTAAAAACAGATGGCTGCCAAGAATGTAGGTTTTACAATCGATGAAGTATCTTTCAAGGCCAACAATCACGTTGCCTTGTTAGAGATCCCTTCAAACAAAGCCTTCTACAAGGAAGCGGCCAACTTTCTCAAATGGTCGTCTCTTGCGTTTGCTCTTAACCATGAGCCCATCATGGTTATAGAGGCTCTCCAGCAGTTCTGGTTCATTGCTGAAGTGGTAGAACTTGAAGACAAGCATGGCCACCAAGTTGAGCAGATCACCTTCACGTTCAAACGTTCAACCGTATGACCGTGAACTTCAGAGTCAACACCATGAGGACTGCTCTTCGCCTCCCCAAGGGCCCCTTTTATAGCGAGCCCTCCACTGCCGAGATTATTCAATGTCTCGATGCCATTGGCTACCAGTGGCCAATGAAAAAGGACTCAAATGCTCCCATGAAGTCCTTATCGAAGATTGAGAAAATAGGATATCAGCGATCTGGCAATACCTGTTTTCTCACTTCATCAGTCTATGGGTGGAAAGACTGGAGGACAAGACCAGGCCTCTAGAGTCTCCCTGACGATTGGAATATCTGCAATTCAGCGTCGCAATATAAATTATGCTGCAGTTATTTTCGATGACCTGGTGCAAAAGCTGAACAAGCGCCAGCGAGAAAAGGTAGTACCATACACAAGGTTCCTATCCATGGTTTTTGCAAAGATATTTTCAAAAAAATATTCCAAGGAAGAAACCTCAAGGTGTGTAGGCTTGGATCCAGAATTCTGGATCACAAACTGAGGGAAGGAGACGTTGCACTTTCTTCTATAGTGCCCTTCTCTCCTCCGGTGGTCAAGACAAAGGAAAACCCCCTGTGTCTAGCCCAGCCACCAAAACCTCCTCAAAACGTCCTTCACAACCAACTCTTGGTTCTCCTCAGAGAGCCAAAAAGGCCAAAAAGGCCAAAAAGGGGATAGCCACATCTCTTGCTGAGACCTCTCGACAGGTTTCAGCTATTGAAACTAGCCTCAACCCCGAGGCAACTTCAGCTACCCTTCCTAGCTCTTCAGTTATCTCTCGAATCACTGTCGTATCAGTGGCACCTACCCCAACCGCCTTAGTGACCCAAATCAATGAAGGTGTGAATATCAGCGCTGCCATCGCTGAACACCCATATCTTTTCTCAATCGTTTTCTCTTATCCTCCTTCTTTGGTCGCTACACGTGTTTATGACTCAACAATGAATGTCCTCCCTGATGATGAAACACACACCACTGGACCTGAGGTTGCTCCTTTCGAGGCTTCTCAGCATACAGATGTTCATCCTCTCGAGGGCATCATTGAGCAAGCCAGTGACAATCCTTTAGATGTCACTAATGGCGCCTCAGGTATTCCATCTTCCTACCCTTTAAGTTCTTCTAACCCCGAGCTTTATATGCTCACTCTCCATCTATTGCAGGTCTTTCTTCTACGCCTCAGCGTATGGAAGAAGAAGAAGAGAAGGAAGAAGAYGGRGAAGAGAAGRAAGAAGATGAGGAAGATGATGAAGATTATGACATGGCGTCTAATGTCAAGCTTTTCCTCCCAACTGTAGATACCGTCTTCTACAAGATGTCTGAAGTTCATCGAGAAATGCCTCRCAAGGCARAACTTGATGCGGACCTCTCAGCTGTCAAAGCTGMTGTTCAAGAAGTAAGGAGTYAGCTCTCGACTCTACGTGAGGCTATTCGAGCCAACRCTGAAGCCATCGCTGTTCTATMCAGCARGGCTGATGACGCTCAGGCTCAGGCTCAGTCTCTTCACCAAACAGCTTCTCCAGCAAGATCCTAGATGCTTTCTATCAACCAGAACCAGTGATCCYGCCTTCTTTCACTGYTGATGAMCGTGCTCAGCTCTATAAGATGCAGGAARCAAYGACAACCCTAGCCAGCGCTCTATCGTGGCTAGAGGGAATGATGGTTCTCCAGCATCAGCGCGTGGAYGAACTCTCTGKCCTATACTCTCAAGTCTTAGCCAGAGAGGGTAAGATGMGGTCCAACGYTGCTGGACCATCTGCTGCTCCRGCAATCCTTGAAGCTGACGCTTCTAGAGCTAAAGTTGAAGTTGAGACTRCCCAAGAAATCCCAACCTCMRGTGAAGCTGTTATAGTTGAGGAAGTTGATGCCATCCCTAGGGATAATGATCTTCCCATCATCTCTGCACCTGTTGTTGGTGATGATGATGATGAAAATGAAGATGGTGATGATGACGAACCTGACCTTCCAGACTCTGGCAGTGACCTTGATGGTGATGATGACGACGATGATGAAGATGACTTCACCATTTAATATCAACGACCAATAACCACCACCAAAGGAGTCGCCCTCAGGGATTCTGCATCCCAAGGGGAGTAAAGGGAAGAAGAGTCTGCCCCATCAAAGAACCAGGACCCTAAGTCGAAAGGCAAAGGTGTCGCTGAAGAAGGGAACCTGAAGGTACTTTTCAAAAACTCTCAACCCTTATTTGAAGACTCTACCTCTCAGGTAGTGGTCACTTCTCTATATCAACTTCATATTCCCTCAACTACCTGCGGTCAACTGGAGTGGGTCCCTGAAAACCCTGTCTCCAGTACTTCTACCGACCAGCAGATGGCTCAGCTTAAGGGGTCACTCGACCAGACTAGAATAAAAATCCCTCTTCGTACCTCTAGTGGTGGTGAGTTTGACTTCCTTTCAGAAGCTGAAAGACTCGAGAAGTTAAGGGCTGAAGAAGAGTTAGAGCTTCAAAAGAAGTAGACTGAAGACAGCCTAAAGCTGGCCAAGTCATTAGCTAAAAAGATTCTCCCAAAAAGAAAGTCCAAAAAGAAGGTGAACGTTGTCCAAGCCCAAGCTAAGTTACWTTCTCTTGCAGAAGATGAGCATGAGAAAAATYTRAAGCTGGCTGAGCGGGACAAGCKCTGGAGCGAAGCAAAGCTGAAYAAGAGAATTAGTCCTCACCTGATCAAGAGCGTCAACATCATCGAACGATCCAAAGACRGTGGAACTTTTRTCTCAATGCTCATCACYAGGGACAATYTCRAYGCCATCACCGAGTACCCTTCCTACCTTAGCCACTACGGATACARYGAATGGCTGGARATCARGCAAGCCATTCAGCAATCCAAGTCTAGACATAAACCGATTATCGAAGACATCATCAACGTTCTCATCAAAAGGATGTCTAGGTATGTCGTAGTCCCTGACAGGCCATCTCTGAAGAAGGGAGGAAGGAAGAAAAGACCCTCTAGTCCTAATGATGGACCATCCCTGAGGAACGAACATGAAACAAGGTTCTCCTTATATGATGTCCTAAAGGAATATGAGAGTATARACRTCTCTATGMTGAATCTTGATCTGCTAGAGAAGGGTCCTTATATACCCAACTTTGTGCACTTCAAACCTAAGTTAGAAGTTATATTCCTTGACTATGAAGGTGAAGTAAGATTCYAGAGAATGTCTGAGTTACATCTATGCTCGATGGGACATCTKGTTTATCTTATGTTCARGATAGATGATAACTTGCAAGGAAAAGTGGTGGACCGAAAGATAYGAASAGAATTTCTACGTCGAAAGAAGTTTGGAGAAGATGTACCTKACTACATTAATATGAACATCCTAGACTAGTTTATCTTTCTTTGTAATATTGTCTACATTTTTTTTGTAATCTRCTTACTATGTTTACTTTCAGTGATTAATCTTATAGTCTGTAAGTTTTTGACAAGTACTGAATATCTTGTAATATCTCCATTGAATATAATATATGTGTTTTTGTAATTCACTGAAAAGATCCCTGAAAAAAGTAATAGGGACACAAGTCTATGAGTTCCATTGTTACTTTTCACATTCACTGACAATCTATAAGTCAGTGAATAAGCTTTCAGTTTCAGTTTCCATCCTTGTAACTTTTCTTAAATACAACTTAAGAAAATTCTTCAAGAAAAGACTGACTCATTGAAAAAGATCCCAAAATAGTTAAAAAGTACATGTACTTTATATGATACTTTTCCTTACTATTATTTGATTAGACAGCTTTCTTCATGTTGTCTTGTTATAATCAAATAGGGGGAGATTGTTGATCCTCTCTCTCATTTGATTTGATGATAATACTTTTTATCCTATGTGAAGTATTTATGTTTCTGTTTTTCAGTTCCTGCAATCATCACTTAGTCTGTTCAGTGATCACTGAAAAACTTGTATTGTAAATCCAATCAGCAACAATGATACTTCAAGAAGACAACATTCACACCAAAGAACCTTTAGCGAAAGTCGAAGACTGAAACTGAAGATTAGAGACTGGCGAGTATGTGATCTAAAGCAGTATTCAGTGATTACAACCTTGTCTATATATGTGTGAAGACTGCCCAAGCCTCGGCGAATGCTTAAGAGATCTTCAGGTTATTCCAGTATTCAGCGATCAAAAGAAGCTTGTCAAGCATGATTGTTGTTGTCTTGTCCTTACACACACAAAGGACAAACCCATACCCTTTCTAAATGTTAGAACGGTACGGAGCCGACTAGCTGACTTTATTACCTACCAACTTTGTGAAAGGATGTCTGCTGATGGATAGACTTTTGTATTATTCATTGTAGCAAAGGACAAGCCTTTCCCTTAAGGCTTGACACGCTTTCTAACCCTATTACGTTGCATTAAATGTGCATTTAATGCAATGGGTATAAATAGATGTGTTCTATCTCCATGCAGAGATACACAAATACTCTTAGACCCTTACTCTGAGCTTTCTTATGCTTAAGTAAAAGAACGCATACATGTAAGAACAAAATTCGCTCATCTTCAAGAGCAAGTTAGAATCCCTTTTATTGTATTCTGAACAAGTTCTCTCCCAGATAGAACTTACTTTTTTTTATTTCTTTAACAACAAATCTTTTCTTTATTTGCTAAGACTTAGTGTGTAAACTTTAGATTGTTTATATAGGTATTTCTTACCTTATCTTTCCGCGAACAATCTTGTAAAATATGTATTGATATTTTCTTGTCAATATATATTTTAAATTTGAAAATTCTGTGTTTGTATTCACCCCCCCTCTACAAACTGTTGTACACATCTTGTAGACCCTAACGGGTCCAAAACAAATATACATCATTTTGATATAGCAAACCTCATTTATTGCATCCAAATATTCAATCAACTTGATAAACACATTCTGTGTAAACTTATCGCATCATATAGATGATTATATAATCTTCTAGCATCACATGGGTGAGACAACTCCATTTCCTTGCAACACAKTGGTGCGAGGACTCCAACTCATACATCATATTGGTGTGATAAACTAATATTGTCACATCATTAGTATGCGATAAACCAATTTGTCGCATCACAAGGATGTGATAAACTCACTCCTCACATCATATAGTTGCAGTAACCACTTTTTATCGCATCAATAGGATGCGATCACTCTARGTTATCGCATCACACAAATGCGACAACTCCAACTCATTACATCATAAGGATGCGATAAYAATGAATGTTTTGATCAAAAACCCAGATTCTATAACGCATGATTTTGCCACCCTTATCCTGGTATACACCTATCTTTGATATGCCACTTTTATCCCAGTATACACCTCTCATTGATATGYCATCCTTATAACYAAARTACACCTCTCMTTGATATGCCACCCTTATYCCAGTATACACATCTCCTTGATATGCCACCCTTATTCCAACACATGATATAAACATATCAAAGTCTCACAATTATGCCAATTATGGCATCCAAAACAATTTTATAACAAATACTCATATAATGAACCATACRGTTCTACATCCAGTTTCCAAATAAGGAAAATTTGTATAATTAAACACACCTTATGATTCACGTAGATGAAGATACGAAGAYGAAATAGCAACAATTCCAATTAAGAAATCAAAGAAATACCTTCTACTTTCTTCCYTTTTTGTTTATGTTTCCTTCAGACTCTAGAACACACACARAAACCTTTTCCCAGTTTCTATCTTTCTTTCTTTTATCATTTACATGAAATATTCTAATTATCTCATATTATCATGTAATAAAATAAAGTGGCGGTGGAAATTTATTTTTAAACTTTTTAAGAACATCAACCAAATAAACCCTCTACTTACATTCACTTTTAAAAAAACCCCCAAACTTTATAACCGATTAACCGGTTATCACATTATCCTCCCCTATATGGCATCATACCCCTTYAGAGTTCTCGGCAACTTCATGACAAAATCCATTGTGATATGATCTCATTTCCAYACAGGAATTTCTAGAGACTATAAATTCCCATATGGTCTTTGATGCTCAATCTTCACTTGCAGAAACATCAAACACCGTTCTACATATTTTGCAATGTCAATCTTGATCACCAATAGAATTGTTGATCACCTCTRTCAGTGATTTGATAATAATYCCTTTTACCTTACAAAGTGTATTATCTTTGTAGTTAGTTTCAGTGATCATCACTGAGTCTGTTCAGTGATCATTAAACATGTATTGTAATTCATTCAGAAAGAAGTATCCTTCAAGAAGACAAAACATATACCATAGATCTTTTAGCGATATTGAAGATAGAAGCTGAAAATAGAGACTAGCAAGTTCGTGATCTGAAGTGGTTTTAGTGATAACAAGCTCGTCTACACAAGTGTGAAATCTATGCAAGATTCAACAAACACTAAAGAGAGGTCCAACGTCATTTCAATGTCAGCGATCAAATGAATCTTGTTGAACAAGATTAGTTTTTGTCTTGTCCTTTGCACACAAAGGACAAACTCATGCCTCTATAAAGTAAAGTATAATAGGGAGTCACTCTATTGTTTCCAAGCATGCTTACCTACTTTACGAAAGAAGACTATTTATATACGGCCAAAAGACTGTATACCTGCAACAAAGGAGAAGCTTACCTCTTAAAGCTTTCCACGTGCTCTATACCTTCTGAATTGTATTTAATGCAATGAGTATAAATAGTTAAGTAGTTCTCTCTTCTYAGGTATCTCCTTTGAATCTCAAATCCAAGCATCCTTGCCTTGAAGATCTTACCCAAAAAGATACTCCTCTTTCTAACTCTATATCTAAGAGAAACACTTCCACCCTAACAAGYGAAGARCACAATATTTCTTAACCTATTTCTTGTAGCAAGTCTTTTCTWTATTKCTATTTGTAATTTGTGTGTTATCTTTGATTGYTTAGATAAGTTTAGTATCTTATCTCTTYCGTAAACAATCTGTAAAAATCTRTATTGATCTTCYTTATCAATATAAGTTTTTTAAAAGTGAAAGTTGTTGTGTTTGTATGTATCCCCCTTACAAATTGTTACTTATAAAATCTTGTAGATCCGGCTGGGACCAACAAATGGTATYAGAGCAKTGTTTTTTTGTGTTGTATTGTTGTTTTATTGGTGTTTTATTATCTCTTCTTTTCTATCCCCACTTATCAGAGACAACTTTAGTCTCTGAAAGAACTGGATGTCTCTCTTCTTGGAAMGTATGGATCCTGAGATTCCATACTTCATTGAGAATGAACCTTATGTTCCATTCGCAATCTCTCTAGCAGTTCCTGTAGCTGCTATGACTGTCGTGATTCCTCAACGGCAGATTCTGAAGCTCTCTCATCAGTGGAGTGACAAAGACATGAAGAAAATGGATTTAGATACTCGTGCAAGATCTAAAATAGCCATGGTACTTCTGAACTACAAGAATCAAGGAAGATAAATCTAGTAARAYAAYATGWAAGTTTTCTKTATGGAAAATCTGAATCTTTGTCTGAAATAYATCAACGCTTTTATTGTCTTCTTATTGATTTGAGGATAGTTGGAAGAGAATATTCCAAYTTAGAGACACTGAAAAAATTCCTTGAATGTTTTCCAAAATCATGGGATAATTACACCATGTGTCTCAAGATGTCGAAGGATATGTCCTTCTTTTCTCTCAGTTTTCTTTATGGGATATTGCTTAATCATGAGCAATCCCATCAGCTGAAGAAAAATCTTTTAAAAGACTCCAGAKAAATGAAAAGCTCTCAGTTAGCTTTGATCTCTAATAGCCCTTCAGCTGACCATCYTRTTTCTTCTRCTCCTTCCTCTTTTGTTTCCATAACTGAATTAGATCCTTCTAACTCTAAGGACTTGACCGACATTGATCTCTCAGAGTTTGACGAGTCGCTGGCCATTCTTACTAACTCTTTTAGGAGGTTCGCCASAAAAAGCAACTACCGCAGATCTCCTTCCTTGATTATAGCTGAAAAGCCAAAGTTAAACCCCATTGACAAGGCTTCAGCTAACTGCTACAACTGTCAACGCAAAGGTCAATTTGCTAGTGAATGCAGGTCGAAGAAATCTGTGAGGCCATCTTCCAACCTCCCATCTTCCTTYAGGCATTTAAAAAACAAATCCCTGAAACTGAAGGAGAAGTACAAGAATATGAAAAATCTTCAACGTAAAGGCAAAAGTCTTGTCTCTAAAGAGCATGATWGGGTTGATTCTTATGAAGAATCATCCTTGGACGAGGAATACACGACCTATCTCTGTTTARTGGCCAAAGATGTAAAGGATGAACAATCTGAGACATCATCATCCAATGATCCCTCGCCGTCAACCTTTACTCARGTATGTAACCTGAATGAACCTTCTTCTTCTTCTTTTAATAGCCTATCTTCACTAGATACGCTAACARTTGATTTTTACAAAGCTGAAAAGCTTAATCTTTATCTTCAAGAACAATTAGAGAGATGTCATTCAAWGTCAAAGAGCTGACCAAGATTGAGAAAAATCTTAARGATCAGGTCATTGWAAACCATACCACTAGCATCGAAYGCACGCAGGCTATTGTTGGGTTGTAGCAAGCAAAGCTGAACTCAAAGYTGAGAAGGCTACTATTAAAGGATGATGCAAAGCCTCAATCAAGGCCACAAAGATCATCAACGCTCAGATCCCTGCCAAGATAAAAAGTGGTCTAGGATTCTYCTTTGATCTGGAAGATTGTGTCACTGACAAGTCCATGCTTAAGTTTGGTACTTTTGTCTCTTTTATTCCCGACACCTCTTCCTTTTTAGTATTCTTCTACTGAAACTCATCTTGAAGGAACCTCTTTATGTTCAGGATGCAAAGACAAAGGTAAATCCATTGTCAACATTCCTTCAYTTCCCAATAAGGTTCTTAAGTCTAATTGACCAAGTTCTATTCCTTCAGCTTGCGAACTTTCTTCGTCAGGGACCAAGGTCTCTAAAAGCCCTCAGAGATCTAAACCTAAGTTGAAAGTGAATATTTCATCCAAGGTATATAAACMCTCAGTTGTTCCTCCTCGAACAAATGAGAAGGTATTCTTGGAGCTTGTCCCTCTTCTTCTCTTTCTAATTCTACTAACCCTAAAGCTTCTTTCAACTTTAGAAAGTGTCGTCACTACGGTGAAGCTTCTCATATCACTAGTAAGTGTCCTTCCAACTACCAAATTTGGTCCACCAGCTAAAGTGAAGAAAGTAGCTAAGGCTGAAAAATTAGCCAATGTGAAATTCGCCACTAAAGTTGTGAAAACGACTACAGTGAAGAAATCCACTAAAGTCTCTTCTTTAGGCTCAATGAAGACTCTTCCTGACGGTGAAGCCTCTTCTTCAGGCTCGGTAAAAAAAGATGTCGCCTCTAAATCCGCTGGACCCATTGAGAAATGGGTACCAAAGCAATACTTGTTTCATGCTTAAAAAATAACAGATCAAGCTTGTATTTGTATAAATAAATAATAAAATACTATTTAGTTAAATAAATAATAATCAATAATTAAACAAAACATTAATTTCAATTGAAAAAGGAGAAACCCACTTAACAAACATGACTCATACCAAATCCATAGAGAAGCAACCCACTCAACAAACAATACAAGAGTGGCTCAAAATATTTGTTTTAAATCAGAAGCCTGAAGAGAAATATAATTAGCAGCCCAACAACAATTGTATCAAACTGGTTCATTATAGATTGTAGTAGCTCTCACCTAGATGTGGCCAAAAATGGGAACGGCGTCGGGCCATACAGGGTCTAAATCAATCCCGATTATGTATAGGCCCGATCTTTTAAAGAAAAAACAAACTTTTATGAGTTATATTACAAGTTTTTCAAGATTTATATAAAGWTTTTCAAGTTTTTCAAGATTTTATTTAATTAAATGTATAATTTAAAGTGTAGATTAAAATTAAATTTCATAAATCATAATTATAGGAACATGTATARCATTTTTGTRTAAAAAAATTACTTTTGAAAAGATATTTAAAAAAWTTGGAACGGGCTTGGCACCGGATTTGGGACCTATCGGGTCAGGACTGGTAACCAAGCCTAAATTGGTCCTATAATTTTTGGTCAGGATCAGGACCGAGACGGGTCGACCCGATTTTGGAAGAATCGATTTGGAACCGSCTGACCCCGAGGATGGATTTTAGCTATCTCTGGTCCCACCCCACCCACAACCATACCTATGTTTTGACCTATTCCTGACCTACTCCCCCCCACAACATCCATGATCTGCAATTGAAGCCTGATTTGGGGCATTTTTGTACTTGTTCTTTCTAAATATATCACCAGTAACAATGTATAATAATTGTAGGAATAAAGTTTCAAGATTTAAATCATAGTACTAAAATGTAACTTATGGGTGTTGTTTACATCGTTCCTAGTTAATGTCGACTTAAGAATCGATGTTCATATATGTGGCTTTCAAGCCACGATTATGGTGTGAATCCTTTTCCAAATAGATACTTTAAATATGCATTAAGAAACTCTAAATTGAAAGATTGACGTTGAAAATTTTCTTATAAGTCTCGAAAACTCTAAGTAGTCATTTTTGTTACTTTTTTATCAACCTTTCTTCGAAATCTTAGAGGGGCTTCGTCCTATGATTGATGGCGAGCACAATAGGATAACTAAAGGATTTTATTTTTGTATGTAGTCCGTAAATTCGTACCCTGACTTTCCCATAAAACGGAATTATCACCAATCCTCAATTTCAAATCTTTTAATTGCAATCAGGACCTTCTAACTTCAACTAGTTTACATTCTACCCAAACCATCCAAAAGTTACAAGCTTTTTCTTTTTCTATAACATATCTTTTGAACCCTTTATCATTTTTATTTGTTTACTTATTTAGTCACAAAAAATCTATTTATTTAAATAACATAACTCCTTATTTATTTGGGTGTTATACCAAGGATGGTCGACGGTAAACGATCATGAAATGTTAGCCATAATTGAGGCTTTTATCGTGGATCAAGACCATGGACATGAAAATATCATATTTGAAAAAAAAAATTAGGTTCTAGTGAACAAGCTAAAGTAGCAAGATGGAGTCAATACCAAATTCGGAGGCATTATGCAGTCACGAATAATGATTCTAAAGTCCAAACCATCATTTTAAGTTCAGTTTGCTGGAAGAAATAAAAATGGGATTGTCCATACATTAACTAGGCAATCACAGTTCTTTTTTTAAGTATATAATGTTTATATATAGGGAATATAATAAATAAACTCACACACACTCCTCACCTTTGGTGAGGTTTGGACCCTTGATCTCCTAGGTGACTAAAGACTACATACCACTAGGCCAAAAGCCCTTTGGTAGCAATCACAGTTCTTTGTTGCACCAACTACGAGTGTTGACTTTATAGTTTAGTTGTTATATGAGCTAAATTTCTATTGTAACAATTCTAATCACTAATAATTTTGAACCTCTATTCGACCTTCCAAGACCATTACAATATCTTTCATTGATTGATCTTGTTCTTCAGCAAACAAGCTTCAACTCTGTTGATCCTCTCTCTCAGTGATTTGATGATAATCCCTTTTAATCTATCGATGTAATTTTGTTTCTGTATTTTCAGTTCCAGCGATCAGACAC
>NW_020203716.1:15853-17077 GCF_001531365.2 Cynara cardunculus var. scolymus | reverse complement strand
TGACCACATTCGACCAAATTGTCCACAATTGAGAGTTCCTCGTCTGACAATGGGAGGAAATACTCCCAGTAACCGTGGAAGGCCTAGTGCACCGAGGGGAGGCCAGAGTGGAACTAGGGGTAGATCATTTCAAATGACAAAGAACGAGGCAGAAGCAACCCCGGATATAGTAACAGGTACATTCCTTCTGAATTCAAAACGTGCTAAGGTGTTATTTGACTCTGGTGCAAATTATTCATTTGTATCACCATTATTTGCTCAAATTACATGTTTAAATTATGTGTTACTTGATGACGAATTAGTAGTTGATACTGCTAATAGTCAAGAAACTATTACTAGTGTGTTCAATAACTGCATTATTGTTATTGAGGATTATGAGTTTCCGATCCGGTTATTTCCCATGCCGATGAAGGAATTTGACGTAGTAGTGGGTATGGACTGGTTGGCAAAGTATCAGGCCAGTATTGTTTGTAATCAGAAAATGATCAGAATTGTTATGCCAGACCAGAGAACCGTTGTTATTTATGGTGATCGTCAGAATCACCATACCAGTATTTTGTCAGTAATGAAAKCYCRRAAAAGTATTCRRAAGAAATGCCAAGGATGTTTGGCATATGTAATTGTTCTAAAGAAAGAAAAGAGAAAAGAAGAAATTATTCCGATTGTTAGTGAATATCCAGAAGTCTTTCCAGAAGACTTATTTGGATTACCATCAGATAGAGTTATTGAATTCCGAATTGATCTTATACCAGGGGCTGCACCAGTAGCGAAAGCGCCGTACCGTTTAGCTCCATCTGAATTGAAAGAACTGGTTGCACAGTTGAAAGATTTAACAGATAAGTGATTTATTAAACCTAGTACTTCACCTTAGGGTGCTCCGGTCTTATTTGTTAAAAAGAAAGATGGGTCTATGCGAATGTGTATAGACTATTGTGAACTGAATAAGTTGACAATCAAAAACAAGTATCCCTTACCAAGGATTGATGCTTTGTTCGACCAATTAGTAGGAGCAAGTTATTTCTCCAAAATTGATTTAAGATCTGGGTATCATCAGCTCAAGGTTAGGGAAGAAGACGTGGCCATAACAGCATTCAGAACAAGGTACGGACATCACGAATTCTTAGTTATGCCATTTGGCTTAACTAATGCGCCCGCAGCCTTTATGGATATGATGAATAAGGTATGTAAGGAATATCTTGATAAATTCGTTATTGTATTTATCGA
>NW_020203716.1:9964-11583 GCF_001531365.2 Cynara cardunculus var. scolymus | reverse complement strand
TATTGCAGTATATTTCTAAGCAAAATTACATTATCATATTTTGGTGTTCATCACCCTGCATTTGCAAAGAAGGGATTTACTTACTAGACCCGTATGGTCTAACCCTCATTTTTCTGTTTTAAATTATGCAATGCCGGAATAGCTGGGTTCGGGGATGTAAAAGGGAAAGGGAAAATGTGATTATTTTCCTAACCTGTTTTCTGCTTTTGAAGATACATGTTATATTACATGTACTAGTACAGGATTTGTTTTGGAAATTTTATATGTAAATTTTGTACATATAGTAATCCTTGTACTAGTGGGACCTTTTGATGTAATCCATGTTTCTATGTAATGAAATATGTGTTCTATGCAAATGTGTTGTGTGGGGGTGTTACATCCCATGATACACCTCTCCTTGATATGCCACCCTTATTTCCTCATCAAAATATTTTCACAGAATAATTTGAAATAAATCGCAGCCATTGAAATTATTATCAATACAAAAATATTTCTTTCAAAACTTCCTTTTTATGATAAAATAACATTTCTCATCGAAAACACAACATTACATCAAAACCGGTCAACTTTGACTTAGCCGGACTTCAAATCCGGTCAACTTTGACTTAGCCGGACTTCAACTCCGGTCAACTATCCGGACAACACACATAATGAACTTTGTCCGATTTACACTTGGAAATAATTCTCAATAACTTTGTCCGGATAACAAGTCTGATCAATACCCCGCTCATTACTTAGCCGATTTAAAATAATCCAGCCACCATTTGGTCGTATTCTTACTTCTCAGTTCAAAAAAATAACTTTTCTTACCAATCATAACCCGATCAACACTTAACCGATTTAAGGCTAAACCGTTCAACACTTAGGCGATTTAGGGCTAAATCGCTCAACCTTTCATCGATTTATAAAATAATCCGGACAACACATCATTTAACTTTTGACCGATTTAAAACAATCCGGACAAGCCTTGTCCGGTTTGAAATCCGGATAAAATACTTAGAACAAAAGACTGATTTCTTTCCAACATAAACAAGATTCATACAAAACCAATAATAATTTTTATGCAAAAGAGTTAAGAAATTACTCACCTTATCAATCTTTTGAAATCAAACACTTGAAATCAATTTGAATCTTCAGCCAAGAATAATCCGGTCAACTCTCTTCTCTTTTTAAATCGCACAACTTTGCCAAAGCAAGAAGAGAAAGTATGGAGGCTCAACCTCCCTTTTATACTTTCCAAATCAGGAAAGTCGGCTAAGAACCCCCTTTTTTTATTCACACTATATATACACTTATGCACACATGCACACACACATGCATGCATGCATATATTATGTATATATATATATATATATATATATATATATATATATAACATATGTATTTCATATTATGCACATTTTCACATACCAGCATGATCAAATATAATAATTTATCATGCTATCACGAAATCATTTAATCAAATAATCTGTAAGACCCGAATTTTAAAAACACATTCTCGTTAACTTACCCAAATTATACCATACATAAATAACGGTCGTTAATTGTTAAGGGGTTAAAACCGTCAAATTACTAAACTTATTATAATTATAATATTATATAATATATATATATATATA
>NW_020203716.1:4082-8109 GCF_001531365.2 Cynara cardunculus var. scolymus | reverse complement strand
CATGTTTTAGAAGTTAATCTACGTTTGGAGTTTATTAGTAGCTCTGTAATGTTTGTGTCTTTGATTTAAGTCCCGTTAGTGACACCGCCCGTTCCGGACCACGGGGACGGGGGTTGTTACATAATCACACATTAATTACCTTGGGTAATAACCAGGATCCTGTTATCACAGAAGCTAATTGGGTCAATCAATACATTTAATTTACCAAGTGGATGAAGATACATTTGATATATTTAATTGACTAAGTGGATGAAGATTTAGAAATATGGTACAATTAAAAAATTATAAAGGCCTGGTTTCTACTGAAAATCAATATGGGATGTAGGCATTGATCATCACAACCCCTACCTAAGGTTCATCCATTCCCAATAAAATGAGCATGGATCTTATGCCATACACTAGTTATATGAGTGAATTAAGGAAATACAGTTCGTAGCACTTGACATTCCCACCTCCACCACTAACATCATAAATCAAGATTCATCAAAGGATTTCGGTTAACTTTACACTTAATTTATATGAAACTTGGGATGCTCGAAGTTTAATTCGAGGTTAACAATAGTAAATCAATTCAAGAACAAAAAACAAATGTTAAGGTTTAATTAAAGTATCTGAGATGTTAAATCAGCAGCAGTGTAAATGAGGGCAGATGTGATACTTTTGGTAAGAATCAGTCGGGTTTTAATCATACCCATATACCAAGGTCGAAGGACAGGAGCAAGAGCCGGGAGGGAAAGACGAAAGGTCAAACCGAAGCCTCGAAGGGAACTACAGACTAGGAAAGACGAGGAGGACCAAAGCCTCTGGACATATACTATAGACGGTCTTGGGCTATAATAATGCCCCTTGGGCTGTGGATGCCCTGGGCGAAGGCCTATGTAGCCCATGCCCAGGGCCTACCCTGGATGGAGTAGAAGCAGTCCTGAGCAGAAGAAGCAGTCGGCTAGAGCAACTAGAGTTCTTTGATTAATGGTGAGTGCTATTAGTTAGGAAGAGGGGTAGATGGGAAAAGTAAATACAATTAACTGGCTGAGTAGATAGGACAATGATTGGGTGGTTGGCCAATTCAGCTCTTGTCTGAGCGATTAAGCTCTTATCGAACATATAGATATGATATGGTTGTGCGAATTAGCCATACTAGTTTTTAGATTTATTTAGTTGGTTATATTAATTGTATTTATTAACTTATAAATGTTCTAGACCTTTCGTTTTCTATTCCGTTTTCATTATTTTCTCCAAAATGAAAACAAAATTTTCCAAGCCAGAGATGTCCTTAATTGTGCATTTGGCATCATTATCTTAAATATCTAGAAGTAAAATATGAAGTTTCTTATGTGAAACTTTGTGAAAAAAGTTATTTCATAATTATTATTTTTTTCAAATTTTTTGATTTTTTTTAAATTTATTTAATTTATTGGTTATATTAATTGTCTTTATCATCTCATAAATGTTTTAGACCTTTCGTTTTCTATTACGTTTTTTTATCTCATCTATTAAATCAAGATGAAAGCTACATTCTTTATGGTTTATTTTATGTTTTTATTTAAGCTATTTGTTGTTATTGATGTGTTGTGTTTTTTTTTGCAGTTTTTTTTATCGTATATATCGTTGTTTTTTCCTCCATAAAATTCATGTGAGAATTGTTACATTTTATATTTATGATTTGTGTGAGTTATTTGTTTTTGATGAGTGTTTCTTTTTTCATGTTATTATATTTTATTAATTATTATTACATTTGTTTTTCTATGCATTATATATTGTATTTTTTGTTATGTAAAGTGTTTTTATTGTCCATACTGAATGCTATTCCTCTATAAACTTTTCCGGGTAACAAATATAACATCTTAATTTATGATTTGTGTGGGTTATGTGTTATTGACGAATGTTTTGTTCAAAGATTTATTCTCTATTATATTTTATTAACTATGGTTCTTCATCATCCTTATTTTTGGAAGTTATTTATGTTGTGTGAGTGTTCTTTTTATGTGTCTTTTTATTTTACGTAATTTTGTTTTATTAATATTTTGTATCTATTCAAGTTTTTTTTTTTTCTGACAACAATCAGATTATGATTAAGTGTGATCTATGTGGAGTTTTGTTATTATAAATTTTTTTCTCCATCTTTTATATTTATAGAGTTTCTCAATTTTTATTTTTATGTCATTTTTTGTATTATGGTTATTAATAAACCAGTATATACCATATGACTGTCTGTTATTTAAAAGAACATTTAAAATGATGTTTATGTATTTATTTATTTGAAAACAAATAAAATATGATATTCATGTGGTTTATGTATGTGTATTTGTTTGCTTTTATTATATTATTTATATTATATGATATATGTTCTTTGTTTTATTATGCTTGAAATTATTTATTTATATAATATCATATTTAAAATACATAATGAAAAAAATGATGTTTTTATTGGGTATAAACTGATTTTCCTATGCAAGTGGTGAGATTAAAGACTTTGTATGAGAAAGAGAAAATTTTAATTTTTTTTATATATTTGGCAACTCAAAAAAAATTGTCATGTTTAATATTTTGAAAAGATTTATTTAATGATGGTTTAAAATTTTAGTTATGTATTAGAAGGATTGAGCATATCAACAACTGGGAGGATAACAACATGAAAAAAAAAAATATGAAGGTGAATAAATTAATCATTATATTAATATTCTATAACTATAATAAAAGAAAACAATATATGCATAAACTGACATTATAATATTTCAATATTAGTTTGATTTTTTTTCCTAAAAAAATTATCATCACCGCGCAACTTGCAGTGCACAAAACTAGTATATATATATAATGTGAATACAAATTTGTATTAATAGAAAATAAACATGTTTAAAGAGACACGGGCTCTATCGATGAGAATTGAGTTGAAGGCTTCAAAAGCTTAGATGTTAGTTGAAATATTATGTATGGGATGTTCTTTCTATTGAGTGATAAACGAAGGGATCTTGTTTTTTAAAACCCATAGTTAGGTAGAAGACAGTGTGCAATCACTAGGGCTGTAAACGAACCGAATGAACACGAATGGAGGCTTGTTCATGATCGTTCGTTTAACTTAACTGAATAAACGAACGAACACGAACGGTAAACGAACAAAAATCTTTGTGTTCGTGTTCGTTCGTTTAGAAATAAGGTGTGTTMGTGTTCGTTTATGTTCGTTCGTTAACATGCTAAACGAACGTAAACGAACAAACGTAAACGAACGAACATAAACGAACAGGTTAAACGAACATAAATAAATATTATTTTAATTCAAAGTAAATAAATAAAAGATTATATATTAAATTTAATGTATAAACGAACATAAACGAACGAATATAAATGAACGTAAACGAACAGTAAATGAACAAACGTTCACGAACATAAATGAACGAATGAGACTCTTGTTCATGTTCGTTCGTTTAACTAAATGAAAAAAAATGTTAATGTTCGTTCATTTATTAAATAAACGAACTTCCCGCCGAACGGTTCACGAACGGTTCGCTGAACGTTCGGTTCGTTTACAGCCCTAACAGTCACCCAATTAATGACGTCAGATAAGAATTTTATTATTATATTATTTTATTAGAACTAAACAATTATAATATTTAATTATTTTTTATTATTAATAAATATTATTACTTGATCCTATTTAAAGTGACAAATCTTTTAATTGATTAATATTATATTAAAATAACTAATCTTTTGTATTAAAACATTTTGGTAACGGAATCTTATTTTGTTAAATTTTTATTATTATACAAATGTTATATATATATATATATCTATATTAATAAATATTATTACTTGATCCTATTTAAAGTGACAAATCTTTTAATTGATTAATATTATATTAAAATAACTAATCTTTTGTATTATAACATTTTGGTAACGGAATCTTATTTTGTTAAATTTTTATTATTATACAAATGTTATATATATATATATATATATATATATAGGTTTCATTAATAAAAATATTTAAAAATTATTCACCTTTTTGTGTATGTTGTTTTTAATTTTT
>NW_020203716.1:0-3422 GCF_001531365.2 Cynara cardunculus var. scolymus | reverse complement strand
TGTTTAATAATATAATTTTTATTAAAGATAATAATTAAACATTCGGTTAAAAACTCAATGATTATCTTAATTATATTTTAGATTTTTTATATTTAAACTAGATGTTTATCCTGTATTTGATTATTTTTATCTGCAGTTAGTTACACAAATTTAAAAATGAAGTTTTAATAAGTTGTATTTACGCAAAATCACTTGTAATCTTGGATTTTAAGTAATATGCATCAATAAACAGTACTTCATGCATAAAAATGGTTTTTAAGAATTTTTGTCAAATACTTTATAATATAGTATAGATAATTTTTATAAAAAAAAAGCGACATAATAACAATAATTGAAATGTAGAGGCCAAGTTTAATTACCTTTATTCTTCTAGTATTATGGTGATGGATTGGAGTAAAAAAATATTGTATAAGGGCATCTCGAACCCATTAGGCGCACTACCAGTATATTGTATAGGTGGAAACTAAATACCAAGCGAGTTGAAAACCCATATATTAGATATTAAATTAAAACATATAATATACATTTAAACAAAAAAAAAAACCCTAAGATTCGGGATATATATGTTAAACTAAAAACATATATTACATTAGTTTTTTGCAAATAGAAGGTTCGTCAAAATGAACAAACCCCATGCGTTTAGAGGGTTAGCCAACATGAACCAATGATATGAGTTTATAGGATTAGCCAAGAGAACCGAACCCCGTGAGTTAAAATAAATACACATCAACCTCCTCTTATATACCTACCATCAATTGTCGATCTTTCATCTCTCCATCAATGTGGGATACACAAACTCAACCTCAATGCAGATATTAATTTAATTAATTTATTTATTCAACTTTTAATATAGATTTTTTTTTGTAAAAAGAGGATTAACCAAAACTCCTATGTTGGGAGGATCAGCCAAATAAGTTAAGCACCATGAGTTTAGATAATCATTCAAGGTTGTCAATCCTATGAATTGCCACAAAGACATCTCAGTCTTCCCTTATATATATATATATAGACTTGGGATCATGTGAGACCAACATGTTTTCGTGAGACCCGTGAGACCAGCATTTTACACTTGAAACTTCATAGCAAAATGTTGTGAAGGTGACTTTTTAAAACCTTCACAGTGTTTTTGCTGTGAAGGTTCGACTTTTTTTAAACCTTCACAGTGTTTTTGCTGTGAAGGTTCGACTTTTTTTAAACCTTCACAGTGTTTTTGCTGTGAAGGTTACGTGTAAAAATGTGGTCTCACGGGTCTCACGAAAACATGTTGGTCTCACGTGAACCCAACACTATATATATATATATATATATATATAGAGAGAGAGAGAGAGAGAGAGAGAGAGAGAGAGAACGCTTGGTTCAAATGTTAACCAAGATTATTGTGTTAACCTTGTTAACCGAGCTCAACCAATAAAAATCAATCTTTTCTTTAGGTTCACATACATCTCATATGTTAATGACAAGGGTAATTAAGTAACTTTACCATTTTGTTTAACTCCCATATCGTTAATTGGGAGTTGCAAAATATAAAAATCCTATAATTGATGATGATTTAATATTGATCTTGTTTTTCAATTTGTGATTATTTTTTAAATTTGATTTATCTATCTATAATGTTATTGAATTTGTGATTGTTAAAGGATTTCCAATAGTAAAGTTTTCGATATCGTCCAAGCTAATATGGATAAACCCATTGAAAAACAGATCGACAACAATGGGAATGAGAAGGTTAAAATGGTTTATGATGACAATCGGACTTCGAGTTCCGGAAGTGAAGACAATGATCAAAGTATTTGTATTAGTAATGAATTAATATGATATTGCATTCGTTTTAACTGACAGTTCTCACTTATCTTGCAAAAAATGTGACTGAAGCAGGTTCTGGCCTCCTAGGCATGGTTACACACACATACACACACACACACACACACACATATATATATATACACACACACACACACACACACACATAGGGGCTTAATCATTTGAGAACTCCATATATTGTGATAACCGTGGAAGCTATTACCTTAAGGTATTGTTTCACATTATTTTTTCTCATCTAAGGCTAGCATTTACGTATTGATGAACAAAATTTTGTTTCACAATGTGTTTGCTTCATATGTATAAGGTTCACAATGTGAAACTTCTTTACGTGTAACTTTTGATTCACAAAGAGGCTAAAAGGGTTCACATTGTGAAACAGACACATTGCAAAATGATCACATTGTGAAACAAAAAAAATATATTTTAAACGATATTCTAAATCCTAGTCTTAGATGAAAACAATCATATGAAATATCACATGATGCACTAGTTCTCAAAGTTATCACAATTTCATGGGTTCTCAAAAGAAGTCCCCCTATAATATATATAGAGGCCACGTCAAATACAAACCTTCTAAATCCTAACAACCATACAAACAAATCTCAACCATCTGTGCATATTATCAAATTAATGTCAATGATGTGGATTAAAACAGTTCCGAAATTTCCTCTCAACCTTCTCTGCAACTGATTTGATAACCGCCTAGAAATTTCAAACTACACAAAATCAAGGGCCAAGATTGGTCTGCATGGTGTGCAACATTTACATGTATTTGATTTATCCTCTTTCTCTCTCTCTCTCTCTCTATATATATATGTATATATATATATATATATATATAGGCAATGGTTTAAACGAGAAACTCTCTGTTTTACGAAAATGCGAGAACATCTATGGGCTTCCAAATTATCTAACGCATAACTACAATTAAAAGAAAAGAAAATAAATAATTAAGGAAAATCCAGTCATTTCGTATTATTTGTAATCTTGGTGACTTCCTTATCCCTAAAATCACGTATAAATAATATACTCATCGATCACAACGTATCAAATCATATCACATTATTTCACAGCAAAATCACATAATGAGCAACAGAGCGATGATCATAGACGTGCTAATCACTTGTTTTCGATTATCACAACATTGTCACATCGTTATCACAACAAAATCACACAATTATCATATCATTATGACAGCTAAATGACATCATAAAAATCTTCAATTTATCAAAGTATTATCACATTATTATCACGGCAAAATCAGATCATGATCACAGCTAAATCACATCATAAAAAATCTTCAATTTATCAAAGCATTATCACATTGTTATCATGGCAAAATCAGATCAATATCACATCATTATTGACAACGGAGGCATAGACATAAGATGTCTCCGATGATACTAGCAACATTTAAAGGATAAGGACAAATATAAGATAACAAAAAATTATGGATAAATACTAATTTATTTTCATTTTATTCTAATTTTTATCATGTGTTCATTAATTTGGAGGCCCAGTAGTGTTCTCGTATTTTTTGTAAAATATGGGCATTCTCGTTTGTACCCTTCCACTACTAAAAAATCGGGTTTTTCCGACGG
>NW_020203715.1:23914-26213 GCF_001531365.2 Cynara cardunculus var. scolymus | reverse complement strand
AATATATTATATAGAAACACACACACACACACACACACACACATATATATATATATATATATATATATATTCATTACCGGAAGGAGGTGGTCGGCGGGAAGCAGTGGCAACCGGAAGCAGCAGCGGGAAGCGGCGGCGGCGGGAAGCGTAGGGTTTTTATACCAGGAATATACCGGCGGATTATCGACGGCATTTTCCGCCGGAAAAGGTATTTAATTAATTTTTTTTAATTTATTTCTAGAAATTTAAAAATTTTGAATTACCGGCGAAAATTTCCGCCGGAAATTTTTTAAAAATTTTAAAAACTTTGAAATTCAACCGGTTGCACTTTTTTTTTTTTGAAAATTTCATTTTCCGGTGGAAAATCCGCCGGTATTTTAAATCAAAAATTTTAAATTTTAATTATTATTATTATTATTATTATTATTATTATTATTGTTATTGTTATGAAATTTAAAATTATATTATTATTACCACTAAAATTATTATTATTATTACTAAAATTATTATTATTATTATTATTATTATTATATATTTTATGAATGAAAATATTTTTTTTAAAATTATTAATATTATTGTTAATAATGGACCGTCAAAACGCAATACGATCCATTAAATGCCAATACGATCTATTAAAGCAAATACGGTCCACTAATGTCCAATACGATCCATTAAAGCAAATACGGTCCATTAATGTGCAATACGATCCATTATGGCCCAATACGGTCCATTAATGCCCAATACGGTCCATTAATGTCCAATACGGTCAATTAATGTCCAATACGGTCCGTTAAAGTCCAATACGGTTCATTAAGGTCCAATACGGTCCGTTAATGTCCAATATGATCAGTTAAAGCCCAATACGGTTCATTAAGGCCTAATACAGTCCGTTAATGTCCAATACGATCCGTTAAAGCCCAATACGGTTCACTAAGGCCCAATACAGTCTGTTAATGTCCAATACGATCCATTAAGGCCCAATACGGCCCATTAAGGCCCAATACGGTCCATTAAGGCCCAATCCGATCCATTAATATTCAATATGATCCATTAAAGTCCAATACGGTCAATTAATGTCCAATATGGTCCGTTAAAGCCCAATACGATTCATTAAGGCCCAATATGGTCCGTTAATATCCAATACGATCCGTTAAAGCCCAATACGGTTCATTAAGGCCCAATACGGTTCATTAANAAATACAAGTCCTAACGTTTGCCCAACAATTGGCAACCCATTTCTAACATAAAGTATATCTCAATTCCGTTTAAAAATACAAGTCCTAACGTTTGCCCAATAATTGACAACCCATTTCTAGCATAATATAGACCTCAATTTCGTTTAAAAATACAAGTCTTAACGTTTGCCCAACAATTAACAACCCATTTCTAACATAAAAGTATATCTCAATTTCGTTTGATATGTGTTTTGCATGAAGGCTGGGGAAGGGGGAAGTGGGGTTTTTTATATGAGGAAGGACACCGGTTCATGCATGTAGAAGACAAATGTATAAGTTTATTTACTTTTTCTTCTAAGTCTAGTCTTTACAATATTAATAGAAAAAGTTGGAAGTCTTTATAATATTAATAAAAAAACTCAAAATAGTTTTTGAAAGCAAAGACATATAACTTTTATACCATAACATGCATGTACAATAAATTATTACTCAAATTGACCTATAACGTATTCATATGTGAATATCAACAAATTTAACTGCAATGGGATCACTGATCAAGAACAAGCAACAAAATGCATTCTCCATAGATATTATTGTAATCAGTACCACATTCATTTGTATATATTAATCAAAAATTAATAAATAAATTAAGGAAACAATAAAAAACCACCATCATGATTTTCGGATTTATATATATTAATCAAAAATTAATAATTAAATATGTTATTTTTAATAAAGCATAATCATTGTGTAACCATTTTTTTTTATTCATTGTTTTAAGATTTTTGTTTTGTTTTAATTTTACCAAAAACCAGATTTAATTTAATAAAAATACCCTTTTATTTAAATAAAAATCGCCATAACAAATAAATCTGCACTTTAATTAACAATTATCCATACTTGATTGGTTTATATTATTTCCATAATCACATCATATTTTATTATACTGAAACGTGTAAGATTTTAAATATATTTTGTATCTATAATTATTTTGTTTCTAGAATACATATAATATATATATATATATATATCTGATGAGATCGATATACAAGAATATATATATAAAGGTAGCAATTCGTTATATATATACATAGAAACAGAAATATATTATATAGAAACACACA
>NW_020203715.1:0-15959 GCF_001531365.2 Cynara cardunculus var. scolymus | reverse complement strand
TGAGCTAAATCTGTTAAAAACAGAAATTTCAGATCTAAAATTTAGAATGTTAATTATAGAACAAAATAATGTTCTACCCAACACTGTTACTCCTTCTAATAGGAAAACAGAAGAAGGAGAACCCTCTTTTTCTAAAGAGGATTTTCCCCCTCTATCTGCAAGTGTTAATATTAACCTTCTTGATAGGGTACCCACAAATGGTATATCAAGATTACTTTAATTGTCAATAAAGAATTTATTCTTGATACTACCGCTATGGTTGATTCTGGTGCAGATTTAAACTGCATAAATGAAGGACTCGTACCTTCAAAATATTTTTCAAAAACCAAAGAAGCTTTGAATACTGCAGATAATACCAATTTAAAAATAAAATTTAAATTATCCGATTCGGTTATCTGCAACAAAGGAATTTGTTTTCAAATGTCTTTTATTATGGTTAAAAACCTTTCTCATAAAATTATTCTGGGAAATCCGTTTTTACATATGCTTTATCCTATTCTTCGAATAGATGAAAAAGGAATTCTCAGTAATATTGCAGGAAATGAAGTTCTTTTTGAGTTTATTACAACCCCTCAATACCATGAAATTGATATTGTAAAAAATCTTTTACAATCTAAAGAATTATTTCTTAATTCTTTAACCAATGATATCAATTTCCAAAAGGTTGAGGAAGCTTTACAAAATCCAAAGCTTCAAGAAAAAAATTTTCTTTTGCAAAAGGAAATTGAAACAAATATATGTGCAGACGTCCCAAATGCTTTTTGGGAACGTAAGAAACATATTGTTTCATTACCCTATGAGCCTGATTTCAAAGAATCTCATATTCATACCAAGGCTAGGCCTATTGCAATGAGTCCAGAATATCTGGAATTATGCAAGAAAGAAATTCAGGATCTTCTTAATAAGAAGTTAATCCGACCGTCTTTTAGCCCTTGGAGTTGTCCAGCTTTTTATGTTAATAATCAAGCTGAACAAGAACGAGGTGCTCCAAGACTCGTGATTAATTACAAACCTTTAAATAAGGTTCTTCAATGGATAAGATATCCAATTCCTAACAAAAAGGATCTATTAAACCGATTATTCTCGGCAAATATTATGTCAAAATTTGACATGAAATCTGGATATTGGCAAATTCAAATTGCTGAACCAGATAAATATAAAACAACATTTACCGTTCCATTTGGTCATTACGAACGGAATGTAATGCCGTTTGGGCTAAAAAATGCCCCCTCTGAATATCAGAGGATCATGAATGATATTTTTAATCCTTATACATAATTTATAATTGTGTATATTGATGATGTTTTAGTCTTTAGTCAAAATATTGAACAACATTTTAAACATTTAAGAATTTTTATAAATGTTGTTAAAAAAGCAGGACTTGTTGTTTCTGCAAAAAAGGTTAAACTTTTTCAATCAGGAATTCGTTTTCTTGGACATAATATTAAAAATGGATCTATTATTCCAATTGATAGAGCTATTATTTTTGGAGAAAAATTTCCTGATGAGATTAAAGATAAAAATCAATTACAGCGATTTCTCGGATGTCTGAATTATATTTCAGAATTCTGTGAAAAATTAGCTTATATAGCTAARCCTTTATATGATCGATTAAGGAAAAATCCGCCTGCTTGGACTAAAGAACATACTCTTGCAGTTCAGCAGATTAAGCACTTAATCAAGGAAATTCCTTGTTTAGCCTTATCTAATCCTAATGCATTCAAAATTGTTGAAACGGATGCATYTGATATTGGATATGGTGGAATATTAAAACAACGCCTAAAAGGCAAAGAACAATTAGTTCGATATACCTCTGGTTTATGGAGAGGTCCTAGAGTAAATTACTCTACTGTGAAAAAATAAATTCTTAGTATTGTGCTAACARTACAGAAATTTGAATCTGATTTAATTAATCAGAAATTCCTAATTAGAGTAGATTGTAAATCTGCTAAGGAAATATTATTTAAAGATGTTAAAAACATTGCCTCTAAGCAAATYTTTGCTCGATGGCAAGCTATTATGTCTATATTTGACTTTGATATTGAGTATATTAAAGGGGAATCTAATCATCTTCCTGATTTCCTTACTCGTGAATTTTTACAGGGAAAAACATGTCTAAAAGACCAGATAAAGGAAAAGCAGTCTTAAAGACGACGCCTAAGACCGTCAAAAAAGATGTCAAGAAAGACGTCACTACATCGTTTAAAACGATAACYATGACTGATGCTAATCAAGCCAAGCGACAGAAGATCAAGGATACTCCTAAAGAGGAGAAGCTTAGAGATGATGCTTACAAGCTAGCCTTGGCAGCAAGTCATCCGAGAGAATATTTTCCCTTATATACCGATCTCAACAAAATGGGTAATACCCATTGAGAACAAATAYACTCATCTTCAACCTAATGAGGTTGTATCATTTTATTTTAAAAATAATGCTGACTCTTTTGTTTACCCAAAAGATTATCAGTATTTTCAAGATATTCTTGTAGGCACTNAAATGATTTTTCTTAATTTTTAAATTTTTTTTATTATTTCTCCGCCGGAAATCCGCCGGAAAAGGTTAGAAGTTTTTTTAATTTCTTAAACATAACCGAATCGGATAATTTAAATTTTATTTTTAAATTGGTATTATCTGCAGTATTCAAAGCTTATTTGGTTTTTGAAAAATATTTTGAAGGTACGAGTCCTTCATTTATGCAGTTTAAATCTGCACCAGAATCAACCATAGCGGTAGTATCAAGAATAAATTCTGGTTTCAAAGCAATTTGAACCAACCCCAAATGCAAAAATTTATATTTTTGCTTATGTTGCTGAATAAGCTTTTCAGATAATAGTTGGGTCCCATTACTTTTTTGCTGGCTTATTTGTAGCCGTCTGTTTAGTTAGTGGTAGACAGTGGTAGGCTCCACTCTTTTGTTTACCCAAAAGATTATCAGTATTTTCAAGATATTCTTGTAGCCACTAGTTCTGTGGAATTTGACTCTACTGAACGATCTGGCGGTGAAGTTGCTTATAGCAAAGCTGTGATTCATAGGGTAATTCGACCCGATCAGTGGACTGGTGATTTGTTCAAACCTTATGAAATCACTAGGCAATTAAGGCATAAAAATGTCACTTTGAAATTTAATTATTTTGATTATATCAATRCCTGGGAACATGCTTTCTACTATGAAAACARGCAAAGAAAATTTTCTTGGTGGATTYAGTTTTCTGCTTCTTTTAGCAAACCTGAATTACCAAATTGGTTTATAACCTGGTATACACAATGGGGATTATATCCTATTTGTCTTCCGGACAAAGTACGAAAAATTTTCGAAGATTTTGCAAAGATTAATACATCTTTAGCTAACCCAGCTATGTGGTTTACAATACTTTATCAAGTACCTTGGATTATTCGTTGGGAACCTATTATTTCCTTACGAAATTTATCTAAACTTGGTGAAGAATTTAAGCCAATCCCTTATTTGGGACGAACGATTCTGATTAAATGGTGGATCAAATTCAATTTCTTTGATAATTCARTTTTTTCCATCAGAGGGTTAATTGATCTCGAACCCCCGAAACCACCAAAGCCAGATGTTAAAGACATYTTCAAAGAGATTACTTCAAAGATCTCTAAGGAAGATTTGGCACAGATTATGGCCTTATTAAAGCAAGAAGAAGCAGGCCCTGCCCATGCAGATTCAGCATCTTCACATATGTCTGAGGATGGCGATGAAGCGGCCACAGTTGATCTAATGCAAGACTCACAAGATCCTTTTGATCTCTAAGATGGATCCTTATGCAGCCAGAATCCGTCGAGAGCTAAAAGCCTTGAAAGAATCCATAGCACAGGTGGATTCATCCCTTGATCATTATAATCAAATTGTGGAACAACAAATTCTAGCTGGTAATTACAACTGGAGGAATGATGCCCAAATTTTGCGCTGACTAATGTTCTACCGAGCTCAGTTGAAATTTCAACAAAGGCACCTTTTCTCTCGTGCCTTCTAGATAACAACAACGTCATGCCTGACGTTTTTGATCTCGATTATTATCGATAATGGCGGGTCCCAGGTCCATAATTCAGTTTGGCGTGATCGGCATAATTGAAGATAGTGGAGGGTCCCATTACTTTTTTGCTGGCTTATTTGTGTAGGATTTTTAACCCTATTTATAATTTCTTTTAAATCATAATTTGGAAAATGTTTTTCAGGAGTATATTCAGAAGGATCATTTCTGAGTTGTCTTAAATATTCCTGAAGAACTTTTTCTTTTTCATCTTTATCATTGATTTTATCAATGATATCAAAAATAAAATTTTCTTGTTTGGTTAAAACACATAAACCATTCATTTTACATAAAGCAGAATACTGGTTACATTGACCATTACATGAAGATATAATTTGATCTTCATCTTCTGAAGAAGATTCACTTTCAATATCGAAAGATTCATCAGAATTTTCTTCATTAATGACAGATACAAATATTTCTTCATTTTCTGAATCAGAATCAGATATTACTGCTTTTAGCAGCGATCTTTTAAGACCTTCATCGATAGTTAGATTATTAATCTTTTTCTGGGTAGTACACTTATTAGCGTAATGGCCCAGTTTTTTGCATTTCCAGCAAACTGGTAATTACGGTTCATTAAGGCCCAATCCGATCCATTAATGTTCAATATGATCCATTAAAGTCCAATACGGTCAATTAATGTCCAATATGGTCCGTTAAAGCCCAATACGATTTATTAAGGCCCAATATGGTCCGTTAATATCCAATACGATCCGTTAAAGCCCAATACGGTTCATTAAGGCCCAATACGGTTCATTAATATCCAATACGATCCATTAAGGCCCAATACGGTCCATTAAAGCAAATACGGTCCGTTAAAGCAAATACGGTCCGTTAAAGCCCAACACGGTTCATTAAGGYCCAATATGATCCATTAAAGTCGAATACGGTCAATTAATGTCCAATACGGTCCGTTAAAGCCCAATACGGTTCATTAAGGCCCAATACGGTCCATTAATGTCCAATACGATCCATTAATGTCCAATACGGTTCATTAAGGCACAATACGGTCCGTTAAAGTCCAATACGATCCGTTAAAGCCCAATACGGTTCATTAAGGCCCAATACGGTCCGTTAATGTCCAATACGATCCGTTAAAGCCCAATACGGTTCATTAAGGCCCAATACGGTCCGTTAATGTCCAATACGATCCATTAAAGCCCAATACGGTTCATTAAGGTCCAATACGGTCCATTAAKRTCCAATACGATCCATTAAGGCCTAATACGGTCCATTAAAGCAAATACGGTCCGTTAAAGCCCAACACGGTTCATTAAGGCCCAATCCGATCCATTAATGTCTAATACGATCCATTAAAGTCCAATAYGGTCAATTAATGTCCAATACGATCCGTTAAAGCCCAATACGGTTCATTAAGGGCCAATACGGTCCATTAATGTCCAATACGGTCCATTAAAGCAAATACGGTCCGTTAAATCCCAACACGRTTCATTAAGGCCCAATCCGATCCATTAATGTCCAATACGATYCATTAAAGTCCAATACGGTCAATTAATGTCYAATACGGTCCGTTAAAATACAATACGGTTCATTAAGGCCTAATACGGTCCATTAATGTTTTTTAATTTTTAAAAATGATTTTTCTTAATTTTTAAATTTTTTTTATTATTTCTCCGCCGGAAATCCGCCGGAAAAGGTTAGAAGTTTTTTTAATTTCTTAAACATAAATTTTCTAAACATATTTCTGGCGGATTTATTTTTTTTAAAAATTATTATTTTTCCGCCGGAAATCCGCCGGAAATCATTAAAAGATTTGTTTTTTATTTTTTTTAAAATGATTTTTCTAAAAATATTTCAGGCGGATTTATTTTTTTTAAATTTTTTTAATTTTCCGCCGAAAATGGTTAAAAGGTTTTTTTTTAATTTTTAAAAATAATTTTCTAAATAATTACCGGCGGATTTCCGGCGAAAAATTTTAAAAAAAATAAAAAAAAAAATAAATCCGTCGTCGGAAATGTTTTTATAAAAATCTTTTTTAAATTTTTTTCAAAGATTAATTAATTTTAAAAGATTAAATAACCCTTAATTAGGAAATCAGCCGGAAATCCGCCGATTATATAAACAGTTTAATTTTTCCAGCGGATTTCCGGCGGAAGCCAATAAAAGTTGACTTATTTAACTTCCGCCGGAAATCCGCCGGATCTTCCGCCGGAAAAGGCGCCGGAAATGCCCAATTTTCTAGTAGTGTTGCAAAATATTAAGAATAGAGTATTTAGTCTACGTAAATTAGTCGTGAGCCACAAAGGATGAAATCCAATGTAAAGCAACAGAGATCGACTAATTCGTAACTTGCAATGAAAGTCAGAAAACGTATCGCAACTTGGAAATAAGAACAAAAATGAGATGAAGATTAAACACGAGTACTTGAGTTAAAACTTGAGAGAGCAATCACAATTTTACTTCACAAAAATCGGTTCTTGGTTGGAAGCAAGAAAACCGAAAGCATAAATATCGAAAGCAATAATCTAGAGAGCAAATGTAATTACACAAAGATTATGTGTGTAAGTGGTTAAGTAAAAAATGTTTAAAAACAAAGCCTTAAGCCTCTATTTATAGGCTAAAGAAGCTTGCACATGGGGGTCAGCTAATAGGACAAAAGGCTCTTCAAAAACGGGCTTTGACCAGGCCCAAGGTCTTTGATCCAGCAGCTTCAAAGAAGCAGCCCAAGGAAATTAGGCTCAGGCAAAAGATGCAGCTCATGGGTTGGTGCTATAGGACTCTGTCACACCTGCTCCTATAGGACTGCTGCAGGATTTGACCTATAAATCATCAAAAATCTGCATAAACAGAGAATTAACATTAGATATGATATAATACTACTATTGTATAGAAAAGACATAAAAAGACTTAATTACTATACTAATGGGCAAATAAAACAAAGAAATATGGTTAAGAAAATGATTTAATAAGGTTAATAAATTAACACTTATCACACCCYCAAACTTGAATTGTTGTTTGTCCCCAAACAACAGAAAATGACAAATTAAAAGACTCAAATTTTTAATAAACCAAAACATTTGAGCATAAGTATTCAATAGCCAAAGTATGCATATTTTTGAAATTTTTTGAATGAAAGTGTTATATTCTTGACTTGATGCTTGATATCCATAGCCCTTCATAAACCTAGCTCCCCCAAACTTAAATCTTTCATATTGCCAAACCATAAGCTAGCCTATATTTCTGTTGCTATACTAGATTCAACAGATAGTTTGGGATTTTGAATTGGGTTTTGCATTTGGCTTTTTCTTTTTAATGCATGCCATTTACCTCATCTCACTTTTTCACTCCATAGCACAATTTTACTGCTATGCATCTCATATTGAGGTATTTTGGACACTTTGGTCCTTTTCAAACATTCTGGTGTACTTTGACACTCTTTTGTATGCATAAAACATGGAACTTTGTTCCTTTGTTTGTCTTTTGGTCTTAGTGCATATGTTTCATGAACTCTATGAAGTGTTTGGTACTCTTTGGACCCTCCCCCAAACTTAAGGGAAACAATGTCCTCATTGTGAGTGTAACAGGGCTACAAATTGGCCAAATTGAAATGAAAGCCCAATTGAATCAAGTTCAAGCTTTGGAAATGGTTGGCTAGTTCTAGAGGCTCAATTTAAGACAAAGATGGTTTAAGCTTTGGTTTATTGTGGCTATGGCATCAATTCAAGCATTTGTACAATACATTCATTATTTATTCTATTTTTGGTGCATACATGGCCAAAAGAATATATGCTACTTAAAATCAGTGCCCAAAATCCTAAAATGAAACAGAAAAGCAAAGATGATCAATATAAGTGCAATTGATTATCTTTAAAAGTAAAAAGACTCAAACCTAAAACAGTTGAAACAAAAAAGCAAAGATGAGAAGTCACAAGTGTGACTTGCTCATTTGTGAAAAGAAAATGACTCAAAGACTTAACTAAATGATTTAGACAAAACCATCAATCCTACTCTAAGTCATATTGACCTTAGAGTCAGGATGTGGTATCAAGGTTGAGTTTCAAACCATGTAAACAATCAACCAGAGGACTGTATCACTATACAACATGGTATTATGAAACTAGACAATGTGATTGCCATTGTTTTACTATGAGGCAGCCTTAAAGTAACCAAACAATGGGATTGCCATTGCTTATTTTCATGAAACAGCCTAGACTGTTTTTAGCATAAACTAGGGAGGTAAAAATTTAGAGCATCAAACATTGCCCTCCCTCAAAACAGTCATATCAACAGCCATCACAGCAATAGCAGCCAAACTATTTGAACAACAAATATAAAACAACACCACATCTCAAATGAGATAAATAAGACATACTACTAAGATTAAGACAACAAATGACATGCCTAAATGAACAAGGACTGTTAAACATGAATGAGATAGGACATGGTGAAAACAACAAAGAAAATGCATGAAAGGGACTGCCTTAAAACAACAAACACAAAAATACACTCATAACTCATGCTAGCTTTTGGCTAAAACACTGTCATGATATTCTAAAATAGCAAAATAAAACTAAGATGGTACCTCAAAATAACATACCACAGGACAACAAACAACAATAAACAGCAAAGGCAAATAGCATACTAGATCTAAAACAACAAATTAAAAACTAAGAAAAAAAAGTTTCTGTTTTGGCACAGAAATGGAACAGTTAATGATCAAAACAACAAAGAAAGTGCATGGTTAGGACTGCATAACACTTAAAACAGCAAATAGAAGGTATGAGCATGACTGTCTCAATCTTAAAACAACAAAGATTAGAGATAACATAAAGCATGCTCAAGAAATGCTAAAACATCAAAATGAAACTAAGATGGTAACTATAAATAGTAAAAGAAACTAAAAATCAAACAATAAAACATGAAACAACAAACTACTAATAAAAATAACAAAATCAAACAGCAAATAACTATTGCTTAAAAATAACAAACCTAAAACTAAACTTAACCAAAAGATCATACCAACAATATGCTTTATATACAAAATCAGCAAAACAGCAAATGCTTTTAAAACATCAAAAATAAAAAACTAAACTTAGCTACATGGTCATGCGTAGTTAAAATAGAAATATATACAAAGAGTGAAGAAGAGGTGGAACCTGTCCTACTCAGACTGAGTACGAGAGTCAGAATGCTGCAACAATATGGACTTTGGTGGAGGTGGAAACTTGATTGCACTTTGTGACTTGCCATGCTTGGAAGCAGCTCTGAGTATCCTCTCTTTATGCATCTTGTACTTAGCCCACTGTACCCTTTCCTTTTTCAAAATGTCCACCTCCTTCTTCAAGTCACCCACCCTTTTCATTAACTTGTGGTGCTTCTACACTATTGTTCTCTTCAGGGTGTTGGTGTGATCCTCCAGTGCCTTCAAGAAGTCAACCTTGAGGGTTGCCATGGAAGAAGTGGCTGTTTCTGGCTGTATCTTTGCATTTACTCTCATCAATCTATTCAAAATTTTCTTGTCTATGGAGGTCTTCTCCATAGACATCACATCATTGGGCAAGGCTAGGATTTGGGCCTTTTGCATGAGTATGTGGATCAAGGAAGGGTAGAGCAACTTGCCATTTGTCCTTTCTACACATGCTTTAATGTTGGAGCATATCATCCTCCCAACATCAAATGGCCTAGCCTCTAAGATACAATAGAGGATCAAGACTCTTTCTAGGCAAAGATTTGTGTCATGGCTTGTAGGGTGAAGGGTGTGCCTCATGAAATAAAACCATAAATTGGCTTCAGGCTTCAAATATTAGGTTTTTAGAAGCCTAGCCCTACCCTTGAAGCTCCATACAGCCCCTTCCTTGGCTATCCTAGCTAAAATCACATCATACTCCTCATCAGTGCACCCAACTGTCAACCTATCTAGCTCAGAGTATGAAGGTGGTATGAGCTCTAATAGATCATTTATGGCATTAGGTGAGTAGGAAACAGAGGTCTTTCTTACTCCCAGGTCTACCCCATCAGTGACAGCTACCTCAGTATAAAATTCCCTAACGTACCTAATATTGTATTGGTTAGGTGTGTCACATAGAATCTCCCAACCCAAAGAGTCTATTGTGGCCTTAATGGAAGGATTGTCCAACAATAGCTGTTGTGAAAAGCCCTTTTGTACCACCCCCTACCTTCTCAAAAAATTGCAAGAATGTTTTTCTTGCTAAGGGTGTGCTAAACAAGTGTTTGGGTTTCAAAAAGATACCTGGCCCATCTTTAAATTGCTGCCTTGGCCCCTTTCTTTTTCTTGTTGCCCTTTCCTCAGCCTTTGAGTCCTTACTGTCCTCTCTCCTTCTCTTTGAACTTCTAGTTTCAACTCTGCCCATTCTCCTCTTCCTTGCCACTTTCTTTCTCAAACTTGCACCAGTATCAATCTCCTCCCTTTCTTGCTCAACATGCAGGCTGCTATTCTCAGGGCTATGGTGAGCAAAATGTGCCCCCTCATAATAATCATGAGTCCCAGAGTGTATAGGGCTAGTGGGTTGGTTTGGGCTAGGGATGACTGGTTGAGTGGAGTGGGTTGAAGGTGGTGGTATTTGTGTGACAAGGGTGTTTTGTGGATCAGATGGGTTTTCATTGTGTTCAAAGCGTGTAAGGCTAGGATTAGTGGGTGATAGACCTAAGACAAAGTCTAATTTTTGGATGTAGAGAGTAGGTGGTAAAGGGATAACAGGTTCAGTAGGTGTAGATGGTGTGATTGTGGGTTGAATTGGTGAGGGTATTGGGCTGGTGGTGACTGTGTCAACAGGGGGTGGTCTAGAAACTGTTTGGGATGTGGTTAGATGGTCAACTATGGTAGGTTCTACAGTGGATGATGAAACAGGAATATAGGTGAAATGTGGTGATCCTATGAAGTTTAGTTCAATAGGTACATCTCTAGTGATGGTGGGTGCATGAGTGGTGGTAATAGGTGGTTGGGCAGGGGATGGATCACACTCTGGTTTCTTCCTAATTATCCTATCCATGGCTGCCAAAGCTGCACTAACAGAGTGCTTAAGGGATGAATTTCCCTTTTTAGGTGCTTGGGCAGCCATAGAAGGCTGAATGTGGACCATGGATATAGTAGGGGCACAAGTTGCTGACCATAGGCCTAATACCTCATTAGAGGCAGCAATGGCCTCATCCAAAGATTTCCTCAACATAAAGCCCACACTAGCTTGAGGATATACAGGAAAGCTAGACAACAAATTCATAGTTAAAGGTCTAGTGATTCTCAAACCTGTTTGAAGCCTTTCTGTAATACTTGGAGGTATACTCTGAGTGCTCATTTGTGTAGCTGCTTCTGCCCGGGTGTTTAAAGAGGTAGAGTCCTCTTGTGTTGATTTTGATGCACTGCCTTGAACAACATGTCTCTCTGGTGGTGAATCACTATCATCAGATAGGTTGATCACAGTGCCCTTCTTCTATTTAATGGGTTTGAAAGTGGTCAGACCCTTTGCTCTGCTCCTGGTCATCCTAAGGGTGGCTTGGTATTGTGGTTGTGGTTGTGGTTCAGTCTTCACAATTGTTTGAGCGTGAGTTAGAGTTTGAGTGGATGGTTGAGGTTTTTACATTTAGCAAAAGGAACCTGCCTCAAGGGAATGGCATCAATGGGTTCCTCCTCACTTTCATTGTATTGGTCATGGCTGTTTACAGGGGGCATGGAATCTGACTCTCCCTCCCTTCTTCTTGGCCTAGACTTAAGAATGGCCATAAAAGGGAAACAGGGGATTGTAACTGGTTTTGGAACAAAGGCAAGAGGGAGATAGTGAACAGTGGCTAATATCAAACCCAAATGGTTTATGAACAGTGATTAGGGGGTTTTTAAAGGCTCTAAACTTCTTCTCCAAAATTGTAGCCTCGAAAATTTCAAAGTTTTCATTGATCAATGATAGTTATCGAGTGACTAGTCAGAAATGGTACATTCCTTAACAATGCTAGTTCAATGAAGTCTTGTCCTTGACGAAAATGGTGGCTTGGTGAGCTATGGCTGACGAGAAGAGAGTACGGTGATGGTGAGTTGAGAGTTTGAAGGTGAAGAGACAGTCGCCGGACATTAGCTGGTACGATTGCGCATGATATTGACAGGCCGTACCAAACACGGGCTGTGATGTTGGGCTTCATCTTCACGACCTTCCTAAACACGGAACTTACCTTGGGCCTCCCTCCTTGTGGCCTATTAAGAAACTAAAACAAAATGGCCATCAAATTCTTTTAGCCGGGCTTGGTTAATCAAGAGATTGGGCCGGATGTTTGAAAGCAAATCCCGGCCCAAAGATAATTAAAACAAAATCCAAACCTTTTGATATAAACCTAATATATTACATATTATGAAAGAAATAGATAATTATTCTAGAAGGAAAAATAAAATTAAAAGCTTAATCTAAAAGTTTAAAAATGAAAATGCAAAATAAAATAAAAATAAAAATAATAACTTATAAATATATAAAGACTAAATATTCACAATGAATTATTATTTTAGAAAGATAACCTCAATAGGTTGTGTAAGAACCATTGAATCAAAGAAAGGTTTTACTCGTTGCCCATTTACTTTGAAAGTAGTACTCCTCTCTGGATCTATCAGGTCAATTACTCCGTAGGGATATACTTTGGCAACAACAAAAGGATTGGTCCATCTGAAATTCAGCTTTCCAGGAAATAACTTTAACCTTGAATTGAACAACAGGACTTTTTGTCCTTCTGTGAACTCTTTTGGAAGAATCTTTTTATCATGCCATTTTTTGGTGTTTTCTTTGTATAGCTTAGCATTTTCATAGGAAAAATTCCTATGCTCTTCCAGTTCACAGAGCTGCAAAGTTATTTTTCTTCCGGCCTCATCTAAACTCATGTTAAGCTCCTTAATGGCCCAATAGGCTTCGTGCTCTAATTTCACATGTAAATGACAAGCTTTTCCAAAGACCAATTTATAGGGAGACATACTAATAGGGGTTTTGTAAGCAGTCCGGTAGGCCCATAATACATCATCTAACTTAGAGGCTCAATCCTTTCTATATGGCTTCACTATTTTGGCCAAAATCCCTTTTATCTCACTATTTGACAATTCAGCTAATCCATTGGTCTGAGGATGGTAGGCAGTTGCTACCCTATGCTTGATGTCATACTTATGAAGAACTTCTTCTAACATGTTGTTTATGAAGTGAGTGCCTTCATCACTAATTAAGGCACGAAGTGTACCAAATCTAGTGAATATGTGCTTTTGTAAAAACTTAACAACTGTTTTAGCATCATTGGAAAGGCAAGCCATAGCTTCCACCCATTTGGACACATAGTCCACAACAACTAGTATGTAGGCACAATTATTGGGCAGAGGAAAAGGCCCCATAAAGTCTATACCCCAAACATCAAATAATTCTAATTCTAGAATTCTGTTTAAATGCATTTTATTTCTTCTAGAGATATTTCCACTCCTCTAACACTCATTGCAACTTTTTACAAAGTTTTGAGCATCATTGTGCAAAGTAGGCCAGTAGAATCCTGATTGTAAAACCTTGGATGCTGTTCTACTTTCTCCAAAATGTCCTCCACAAGGTCCTGCATGGCAGTGCTGTAGAACTGATGGTACTTCTTCCTTTGGGATGCATCTTCTAATCACCTGATCCGCACAAATTTTAAACAAGAAAGGGTCATCCCATAAATATTTCTTTGAATCATAGATGAGCTTCTTTCTTTGATACTTATTAAATTCCTTGGGAATAATCCTACAAGCTAAGYARTTAACAAGATCAGCAAACCAAGGCACTGTAGTATGATTAAGAACCAAAATTCTTTCATCTGGAAATACTTCACAGATGTCACTATTTTGCATTGGTTTGTCTTGTTTTTACAATCTTGACAGATGGTCAGCCACTTGATTATCCACCCCTTTTCTATCAATGATTTCCAAATCAAACTCTTACAAAAACAAGACGCACCATATTAACCTTGGTTTTGCATCTTTTTTAGAAATAAGGTTCTTGATGGCAACATGATCAGTATGAACAATCACTTTGGTTCCCATCAAGTATGATCTGAATTTTTCAAAAGCAAAGACCACAGCTAATAATTCCTTTTCAGTAGTGGTGTAATTGATTTGAGCATCATTAAGAGTTTTGCTTGCATAATAAACAGAATGAAAAATCTTTTCTTTCTTTTGACCTAACACTGCTCCAACTGCCCAGTCACTAGCATAACTCATTATTTCAAAGGGTTTGGACTAATCAGGTGTTATTACCACAGGAGCAGTGACCAATGCCTCTTTTAAAATATTGAAAGCCTTTCTACAATCTTCATTAAAGTTGTAAAAACATGGTCATGCTGTAATAATAAACAAAGAGGTTTTGATATTTTTGAAAAATCTTTAATGAACCTCCTGTAAAAACGTGCATGTCCTAGAAAACTTCTGATCCACTTTACAATTGTTGGTTTAGGAAATTTCTCAATTACCTCTAACTTTGCTTTATCAACTTCAATGCCTCTTTTGGAAATTAAATGCCCTAACACTATGCCTTCTTTTACCATAAAGTGACACTTTTCCCAGTTCAAAACCAAATCTGTTTCTTCACATCTTTCAAGACTTTTTTCGAGGTTTTGCAAACACAGGTCATATGATGTCCCATAAACTGAAAAATCATCCATGAAAATTTCCATGGAGTGTTCTAACATATCTGAAAAAATAGACATTACACACCTTTGGAAAGTGGCAGGGGCATTACAAAGTCCAAAAAGCATTCTTCTGAAAGCAAAAGTTCCATATGGACATGTGAAAGTAGTATTTTCTTGGTCATCTGCTGCTATGGCAATCTGATTGTAACCAGAGTAGCCATCTAAGAAACAATAAAACTCTTTTCCTGCTAGTCTATCTAACATTTGGTCTATGAAGGGTAATGGAAAATGGTCTTTTTGAGTGGCTTTATTTAGCCTTCTATTGTCCATAGCTATCCTCCAACCAGTTACTGTTCTAGTAGGTATAAGTTCATTCTTCTCATTTGGTACAACAGTGACTCCTCCCTTTTTGGGTACACGTTGCACAAGACTGACATAGGTACTACTAGCAATAGGATAAATTATGCCAGCATCAAGCCATTTTAAAATTTCCTTTTTGACAACCTCCTTCATGACAGGGTTGAGCCTTCTTTGAGGCTCAACGGAGGTGAAACTTTTGTCTTCCAAAATAATTTTATGTTGACAAATGGTGGGACTTATCCCATTGAGGTCAGCAATGGTCCATCCTATGGCCTTGGTATGAAGTTTCAACATGTCAACCAACTTTTCTTCTTGGTCAGCTTCAAATGATGATGAGATAATGACTGGCAACTTCCCTGAGTCTCCTAAAAAGGCATACTTCAAATGTGAGGGAAGTTGTTTTAATTCTAAATCTGGGGCAACATCTAAGGAAGGAACAAGAATATTTCTATCCTCAGTTTCTAAAACTTTAAAAGCAACAGATTCTCGTGGTGTTTCTAATTCCTCAAAATCTTCCTCTTCATCACTATCAGTCTCAGATAAACCTAAGATTTCCCCCAAACTTTTCTCTTGACACCAGGTTTCTATCAGACTCAAAGTGGAACACTCTTCTCTTTCTTCAGGGTACCTAAGGGAATTAAAAACATTAAAAGTCACTTGTTGGTCTTGGACTCTCTTGGTTAATTCTCCCTTCTGTACATCTATCAAGGTTCTGCCAGTAGCTAGGAAAGGTCTCCCTAAAATGATGGGAATGTCTTTGTCGGCTTCAAAGTCTAGGATAATAAAATCAGTTGGGAAAATAAACTTATCAACCTGAACTAGGACATCCTCAATCTTTCATTTGGGATAGGCTATGGACTTATCAGCTAACTGTAGAGTTACAGTCGTAGGTCTAGCTTCACCTATGCCTAGGGTATTGAAGACAGATAAAGGCATCAGGTTTATGCTAGCACCTAAGTC
>NW_020203714.1:5871-17089 GCF_001531365.2 Cynara cardunculus var. scolymus | reverse complement strand
TTGTGGCTGGCTAGATCCTATCTCTTTTGAATCAGAAAATGGTAGAAATGAACCACCACAAGCTTTCAATAGCTTCAATTATATCCCTGGATTATATATTTCAGCTATCATAAGCAATTAATTAAGCAATCCCAAGATATACCCTTTTCAATTTGACAATTCTACTTTTAATTTCTTTGTACAGCAGCAGGTTCATACTCATTTTTACCCCTTTTAAACTCAGAATTATCCAATGACTTCTAAATATGAAATAAAATAGATTCTTATATATTTCTAATGCCACTGACCACATATTTTTTTGATTTTTGTGTATTTTTTACAGATTTTACAAGACAGCAGTAGTAAGCTGTCAAAACTCAACATTACAGCTGAGAACATTTTGCACCTTTTACCCATATTAAACACCATTAACATGCCTAATACAAGTTCCTTCATGAATTCCGTACTTAATACTTATAACTAATCCATGTTTTCTTCAAGATAACAAGATATTAACCAACATATAACATTAATCTTACAAAATTAACCACTAATCACAAATATGCAAACCCTAATATCCTTAATTAACACTAATTACAAAGATTAACTTAGTATTAGAAGCTTACCTTCAATAATCTTCACATAAACATCAAGAATTCATCCATTTGAGCTTTGATTCTTCAAGAATTGAATGTGTTTGGGCTTATGTGTGTGAAAATCGCACCTTGAGTGTGTGAGAGGGTTTTAGAAGTGATTTGGGGAAAATAAGATCAATTTTCGTCCATTTTGTAACTTAAACCCGAATTGGGCCGGATTTGGCCCTGTTGAGGCCCATTTGATTACCAAACACTAAAAAAATCATAACTTTTTGCTCGGACCTCCGTTTTCGATGAGGTTTTTTCCTATGCGATCGTAGTAAGATAATCTATAACTTTCAATAAAAATATTTCAGAAAAGATCTTGCAATAAAAGCAGTTTTACGTATGTTACAAAGCCTAGAGACATAAGCAACTTTAGAGACAGAAACCTTACCTTGTAGTAGATCTGCATATCACCTTATCTCTCATTGCATGTTATCCCCAAAGGTTACTTTTCCTCCAATCTTCTCTCTGTATGAGGAGAGCAACCTCTTATTGCCGGTCATGTGTCTTGAGCATACAGAGTCAAAATACCAAATGTCCATATGCGGCTTCTACAAAACAAATTATAGGGATTTAGGTACCCATTTCATAATGGGTCCTCGATAATTAAGAACAGAAGATAGCTTTTTAGGCTTAGGGAGATGCTTCGTCTCATCACTTGAGTTACCAGACTTGGCTTTAGGAGCCTTCTTTCACTTCTAGGTCTTCTTGGATTTCATCCTTGATGACCCAGAGAGAATACAGTTAGGGTTAGAGAAATGCTGCTTTAATTTATGCAGTAGAGAGAAACATTCACAATTATGAACACATTTTGAAAGGAAAAATGATTTATTAGATTTAAAGAACATATTATTACAATCATTCCTAGCATTGGTAGTTCTAACAAACTTCCTATCTAGATCTGATTGTTTTGACAATGAATGAGTCTTCTCTATTTTATTCTTTCATACTCCTTTGGCCTTCAGAGGTCTCTCTTAAATAGAGGAATTAACATTAGAGCATGCAGCGGATTTTCCCTTCTATTCTGAAGTGAACTTAATTTGCTTAGATTTAGAAATTGAGCCCTTCGATGCAGAAGAAACAGACTTTGTACTCTTAACCCTGTATTCAAACTTGGCAGCGAATTTAGCACTTGTCATGCTTACACTGCCAGAACCTAGGATAATCTTTTTCTCAATAGGGGGTTTTGCAATCTCTGGTTCTTTGGCTACAATCTCTGTCTCAACTTGCTCCTTAAACGAGTCCACCTCTGACTTTGAGTCAGAGTCAAGAAAATCCTTGTGTGAATATCGAAATATAGAGGTATCATTAAGAACTTGAGATTCTCGAATGCATGAGCTAGAATCTTCTTCCGTCTTTTGTTTTGTGGGACTTTCAAAAGTATCCGAGGAGTTACACTTAGAAGAATCTGCATGACCCTTAGGAGGATAATTCAAGGCCTCAAGCAAATCTTGCTCGAAAACCTGTCTTATCATTTCTGTGAAGTCATCCAATAATTTGGGATCCAGAGTTTTAAGAAAATTTTCTGTGGATGAATTCTTGATTTCATCTGGTTCAAGTTTGACAACCTCACTCTCAGTCTTAAGATGTTCGAGATTTGTAGAGCCAAAACAAAAAATCTCATTTGTCTTCTGTATGCATTTTAAATCGACTTGCGACACACATTTTGACGAGTAAGAGATATTTTTAAATTTCAACCTTGGAGTTCTGGCTCGACTTTCATGTCTACATCTTTTGAATGGTGAAGCTGTATACAAAATAGGAAAATCTAGTTTTTGTTTTTCGCCCAACCTAAACACGGATTGAAGAGTAGTTTTCTTCTTCCACGTGAGGTCTAGGTCTGTATAACCTATCCCTACTTTATCCTGTTGAGAATTTACTTTTTCATACACCTGCTGAGCATCTTGATATTTCTTGATCAAGAGCTCTTTTCTTTGTAAGCTCTGGTGTAGGAACTCCCTTTCCTTTTAAAAATAATCTTTGAGGGCCTTAGAGTTTAATCTGCCACGTTCTTTTTCTAGAAGCTCTGTTTCTTTCTTATTTATTGCCGCTTTTAATTCTAAGCACTCTAATTTAAGACTAGTTTCAATGGATCATTTTGTTTGCAAAAGTTTTTCATTTTCCACTGATAACTCTTGTTTCCCTACAATTAGCAGCTCTGTCTCACGTTCCAAAAATAATTTCTCTTTTTCCAAAGATTTTGTTTAGATTTTTCGACATAGAGCTTTTGTTGTAGGTTGAGGAAATCATTTGTCAAAGCAGAGATACTTTCTTCCAGGTCAAAATGAGAATAGCCAGCGATGGAACATATCTGTGAGTCGGAGTCAGATCCAAACTCTTCTCTGTCATTCTTGAGAGCCATTCCATATAAATTGGCTTGATCTTCTTCTTCAGACGAGGAGTCAAAGACCCAGTTCTCCTGTTCTGCCATGAGGCTCCTTTGTGATCGATTGTACTTGTACTTGTTTTTATAGTACAGTGTCTTTCACCAAAGGGTCTCTCCACTCTTTGGAGTAGTGCCCCATCTTGCCGCATCAGAAACATCGAACACCTTGCTTCTTCTTATCTGATGGCTCTTCCTCCTTCTTGTTTAAAACAGAGGGAGGGTTCCTTCCTTCAAAAGTTCTGCCTCTGGTTCTATCACTCTGTCTTCCTTGCTTTTCGAATACCTTCTTCCCAAACTTTTTTTGGAATTCCTTGGTGATCAGGGCCAAGGATTGTGCAAAGGCACTTATATCATCGTCTTCAGAGCTAGAAGATCTGTCTTCTTCATCACTCTCCATGATGAGAGCCTTCTTTCCCTTCCTCCTTTCCTCTTTAGATCTCAGCTCTCTTTGTGGCTGGCTAGATCCTATCTCTTTTGAATCAGAGACAAGAGCCAGAGGTCCACCTAGAGCGACTTTGGCTTTTTGCACCTCTTGTTCTTGAGCTTGCAGAGTCCCATACACATCGTGCAACGTCCATTGCTCCAGATCTTGATTTGCTTGAAGAGACATCGTCAGGTTTCCCCAGTCTGCATTCAATCTCTTCAAGAAGAACATGTTGTTCTCCTCTTGAGTTCTGATCACATCACATTTGCGGCATTTATTGATCAGAGTATTGAACCTGTGATAAGTTTGTTCTAAAGACTCATCAGGAAGCACCTGTAAGCTGTTGTACTCGTTCAAGCATTGAGCATGACGGTTCTTTTTCATCTTTATACCTCCTTCCAACTGGTTTTCCAGTTGATCCCATAAATCCTTGGCAGAGTCGCACGCATCAAGAGATTGAAAAATCTCATTGGGAAGTGCCATGATCAAAAGCCTTTTGGCTTTTTGATCCACCACCACTTTGCGCTTGTCTTCATCGTTCCAGTCATGACGAGGTTTGGGTACTCGTCTGGCAGGTACCTCAACCGTATCACCAGCAACATGAATACGAGGGATAATGGTGGTAGGGACATAGGGGCCATTTAAAATTGACTTGTAGAGTTCGAGGTCAAGACTCTCATAAAAATTTATCATCCGAATTTTCCATTGGGGATATTATTCCCTAATGAGAGTCGGAGGTTTGGTCAATGAACTGGCACTATACATGGAGTTCCATGATTGTGACGACATTTTAGATTAAAATTTTGAGAAGAAGATTGACGAGAAAGATGATCGAAAGAAAAAAAATTGATTTCCAGATTACGCAAAAGCAAACGTTTTAAAGTGAGAAAAATAAGAGTGAAATTCCTTTTTAAAACGAATAATCAAAAAGAATTAAGAGTAGAATCCAGACGGATATCAATCGACTAATCAATGAATTTGATTAGCAGGCTCTGATACCAATTGTTGGAACCAAGATACTCTTAATTTGCAGTAATACACAGTTTATAAATAATAGGAATGAAAACAAACAGTGTACCACAAATGATTAATCGAAATATTCAAAGTATAAATAAGAACAATGAAAAGACTTGAATATGTCGAATCCTTTTATTGATGAATGTAAAGAACAATCAAAAATCGTAATCTCACAATAATTCGGTATAGTATACGTCGGTTGTCTCAAGTTATCTGAACCTGAGGAGGAAGCCTCCTTATATACGCCTAGGTCTAACAACTATGCTATAAAATAGGCTTGAAACTCTGAGCTGACTGGTCTGCGTCCTTATCTTTGACTTCCCTTGAAAAGCGGAGCAAACTTGGTCAAGCCACCTCAAATCTGTTAGACGCTTGCGAGAAAGTCTGGACTAGCACGCGCGTTCCATGGAGAGAGTGGCCAGAAGCTCTGTTTGTAACATACAGAAGCTCTGCATGTACTATGTAGAGGATCTGCATATGCAGAGGCTCTGGGTCTTGGAGTTGTAGCTTTGTGTCAAGCGCTTATGCTTTTTGGTGCATAAGGCTTGATCATCCACGGGGATAGAGCGCGGGCTCTGTATGAATGGAACCTTCACTATTGAGTAAGAGTTCTAGTTCTTGATCCTCTGCATGAGAGCTCTTAGTCCAGACCGCTTCAATAGACTAAGTCCTATTTGACTAAAGTAAGAGACTTCTTACTTACACTTTCATAGTTTGGAGTCTAACACACATCACCTATGACCCAAATTTCCTTAACTATAAAACTGAAATTGGACTCGAGGCACCTGTCACCATTGCAAATGGGACGAAAGTGCCTGTTAGAGGAAGGGGTAACTCGACCCTTAAAGGGGTAACTAAAATTGATGATGTTCTTTATGCCCCCAATTTTCGTTGTAATCTATTATCTGTAATGCGATTAACCAACAGTTTGCAAAGCGTGTACGTCGTATGCCTACCTTTTTTGAAACATTTCCTTTTATACATATGTTTATAAAATTTTCCCTGATTTTTGTGTCATGCAGAAGCTTCACATAGGGAGCTTGATTGGTGCGGGAGATATGAAAAAGGATTATATCAGATGGGGATGGTAAGAAATTAGAGAAAGGCTATGGTGGTAACTAATGACACTTGGCATAAGAGGTTGGGACATGCTTCCGATAAAAATTTCAAAGAGATTAGTTTTCTTCAAAACGTTATTTTCATTGAAATTTGTAACTCTTGTTCTAAAGCTAAGCACACGAGACTTCCTTTTTCGAATAGCACTACGAAAACTGTTGAATGTTTTGATTTACTGCATTGTGATATTTGGGGAAAGTATCGTACACTGTCTTTTATCGGAGCAATTTTTTCTTGACGATTATTGATGATTTCACTAGAGCCGTATGGTTATTTCTTCTGAAATTTAAACACGCCCCAATAGAATGGTACCGTTGAAAGAAAACATTGACATCTCCTTGAAACAGCTCGGGATTTAGGATTTGAGGCTAGTTTACCAAAGCGGTTTTGAGGAGAATGTGTCTTGACCGCCGCTTATCTCATCAATCGGTTACCGTCCAAGGTCATCGGTAATAAAACCCCTTTTGAGCTTCTTCACAATGAAGCACCTTAATATGATCACATGAAGGTCTTCGGTTGTTTAGCATATTACTGAAACAACAATACAAGAGGAGACAAATTTGAAGAAAGGGGGAGAGTTGGTATTTTCTTAGGCTACCCACCAGGCACAAAAGGATATAAAATATACGATCTTGAAAACAAGAAAATAATTATCTCAAGGGACGTTAGATTTTTTGAGAACCACTTCCCTTCTGATAATGTTGCTTCAAACCGTCAACATGAAGACATTTTTAAGAAAGAAAGTCAGCCCACAAAAGTTAATGTCGAGATCGAAAACCAAGTGGAGGATGATGTCATAATGGGAATTAATGAAGAAACTACATATGAGGGTATGGATACATATAGCCCACCTGGAAACCATGATGAAAATCCTCAACATGAGGTTGATCACGTGGATGAGACAAATGAAGCTCTAAGCCCAAATAGAAGTCCATGTACAGAAGACCACAGCCAAAACGAAGAGAATGGAGTCCAAAACATGGGTCCTGAATAAGGACAATGTAAACAAACTTGATCTCAACCGACTCGGTTCAAAGACTTCGAAGTCAAGCTTCCTACATCCGTTGATCCGACACATCCTGCTTCTAGTCAACATTCCTCTACGGTACATCCCCTGTCCAATTTTATCTCTTATGAGCATTTTTCTGACTCACACAAAGCTTTCTTAACTGCCATTCATTCCAATAATGATCCAAGAAATTTTGCATAAGCCACGCAAGATGAACGATGAAACGAGGCAATGAAAAGGGAAATACGAGCTCTTAAAGAAAACGGCACGTGGACTCTCGCAGAATTATCGGAAGGCAAACGGGCCATAGACTCGAAATGGGTCTACAAAGTAAAGTATAAACCAAATGGGGAGGTGGAACATTACAAAGCTTGTCTCGTTGCAAAGGGATTCATGCAACAAGAAGAAGTTGACTACCATGACACTTCTTGAGCCAAAGAAAGTACACCCTAGACATTCTCGAAGATTACGGGCTACAAGGCTGTCGACCCAGCTTGTTTCCTATGGAACCAAATTTGAGACTTGAAAAAGGAGAGACAAAACAAAAGATTGACAACAGCCTTTACCGTTGGATGGTGGGACGGTTATTTTATTTGTAGGCCACCCGACCCGACATCACATATGTGGTTAATGTCTTGAGACAATTCATCAGTGACCTGAGGTAGAACTATTTGAATGCTCCCCATCGTGTCCTTCGCTATCTCAAGGCTTCGATTGGACAAGGCATCCTTTTACCACAATCAGAAGAATATAATCTTACGGCGTATTGTGATTCCGACTGGCTTGGATGTCATTTCATGAGACGATCAAGAATAGGATACTTACTCCTCCTTGGTGGCGCACCAGTTTCATGGAAAACTAAGAAACAATCGGTCGTTTCTCGCTCTTCCACTGAAGCAGAATATCGTTCCATGGCCTCTACCATTAGCGAGGTTTTATGGATGCAATGGTTACTACAAGAGTTAGATGTTCCGTTTGAAGGTCTCACTCGTCTTTTTTGTGATAACCAAGCTTCGAGACACAACGCCAACAATCCCGTTTTTCATGAGTGGACTAAATATGTGGAGATGGACTGCTAGTTTGTCCGTGAAAGAGTTGAGACTCAAGAAAATTGTCCTCTTCACATAGACTCAAAGTTAAAAATTGCTGACCACTTCACAAAAGGCTTCGGTGTTCCTCAACTCAGTTTTTTACTTAACAAAAGAGATTTGGTAAATCAATCAAACCCAAGGCAGAAATTTAAAAGGTCGGAAAGTGTCAAGTCTGCAGAGAGACGGGACATTACGCTCGTGAGTGCAAGGACAGAAAGTTTGGACCCCCTGCTGCTAATTCTGTTGAGGAGATTCAACACCTTGTGGCGAATCTCCACATGGAAGAGATTGATATGATCTCAAAGGCCTCTATAAGGATTGTGGCTGGTACTTGGACTCTTGAGCCACTGTTTATGTTTGTGACTGCAGGTCCAAGTTTTTTGAATATGGAACAGTTCGCGATGGGAAGTACGTGAAATCTGCTAACAACGGTCGTGCGGAACAAAAGAACCGAACCCTTATTAAATTGGTCAACTGTATGTTGAACCAATCGGGGTTGCCTAACAATCTCTGGGGAGAAGCGTTGTTAACGGCTTGCCATATTCATAACCAAATCATTAGTTGTGTGATTCCAACTAGGGGTGTACAAAAAACCATCAACCCTCGAAACCCGCCCCACCCAACCCGCTATCAACCCAATTAAACCCAACCCGCCTAACCGCCAAACCGCCCACCCGCCAAACTGCTAACCCGCCAATTAGGAGGGTTGAAATTGTATAAATATATAATTTTTATAAAATTATATATATATATATGTGTGTGTGTGTTTATTATGTATATATATATATATATATATATATTAATAATGTATAAATTTTATATAGTTTTTATTGATATTATGTTTTATTTTATTTTAGCTAAACGTATAGGTTACCAAAAGAGATTCACGATCAAAGAATGATGACAAATAATCTAATTAATAAGAAAAATTATTGATTTTCTTTTTCGCAACAACAAGTTGAAATGTTGGAGAATATAAATAATATTGATAGATATTTGATGGACGAATCCATCAATCTATGATGCTATTAAAGAGTTACATTAGAAAAATGTATTATCTAAAAGAGTTAAAATATGTTTATAGGATGATTTTGGGCGTCTTAAAAAATACTATGATGCTTTTAAAATAAAGTCTCGTGTTAGTTATTTTATGTAACACGACTTGAAAAAGTGTCATCTGAACATAGGTGTCCTATAAATAGATGAGTTTTCGGGACACTTCTCAAAATGTTTCTATAAAATAAGACATTTTATTTAAAGATCAGTTTAAAACACTTGTTGAAACGTCCAAAAATGTCCTATAAACCTATTGTAACCTTTTTAGATAGGATCCTTTATAGTATGGTCCATAAACTTAAGTTTTATGAATTATTTCATTCGTCAATTATGTAACTACTAACCCGCCAACCCAACCCAACTCGCCTCAACCGGCAAGGGTTGGGTTGGGCTATACTTTTGAATGGGTTGGGTTGGGTTGGGATTTTTCCAAACCGCCATAATTGGGTTGGGTTGTAAATTTGTTGTAAACCGCCCAACCCAACCCGCATACACCCCTAATTCCAACCAACCCATATGAGCTCTGGAGAGGAAGAAAACCAAAGTGGAACTTACTAAGAGTTTGGGGTTGTATTGCATACTATCGAACTCCAGATCCAGAAAAATCTAAATTGGGATGCTCCACTATGGAAAGAAGCAATAATTGATGAGATGAACTCCATCTTGGGTAATGGAACTTGGGTGCTGGCAGATTTGCCCAAAAGGGTGAAACCCATGTTTCAAGTGGATATTCAAAAGAAAGATGCACCCTGATGGTTCAATATCATCCTTCAAGACTAGATTGGTGGCAAAAGAAATATAAACAAAAAGAGGGAGTCGATTATTTCGACACCTATGCTCCAGTTGCTAGAATTAGTTTCATTCGAACTCTTATAGCAATTTCCGTCATAAAAAGACTGTATATTCACCAAATGGACGTGAAAACAACTTTCTTGAATGACTATTTAAACGAGGAGGTTTACATGGAGCAATATGAAGGATTTGTAGTACCTGGACAAAAAAATAAAGTGTGTAAACTTATTAAATCTCTATACAGGTTAAAACAAGCTCCTAAACAGTGGCACGAAAGGTTTGATACGACTATCACATCTTTCGGGTTTCGACATAATGGGGCCGACCGATGCATCTACTCAAAATGCATGAGAGGGTGTGCTGTGGTAATTTGTCTTTATGTTGATGATATGTTGATCATCGCAACCAATCTAGATGGTATTCTTGAGACAAAAGGGTACTTATCCTTGAACTTTAAGATGAAAGATCTTGGAGAAGTAGTTACCATCCTTGGGATATAGATTAAAAGGTCGGCATCTCAAATCTCGTTATGTCAATCTCACTACATGGAGAAGATACTGACCAAGTTTTAACATCTAAATATAAAGGAGTTTAAAACTCCATTTGATTCAAGTGTGAAACTCGATAAAAAATATTGGTAGAGCAGTGGCTCAACTAGAATATGCTAGTGCAATAGGGTGCATGATTTATACAATGCATTGCACTAGCAATCCGGGTTCAGATCACTGGAAAGCAATTAGTAGAGTATTGGGCTACTTGAAAAGAACCTAAGAACTAGAGTTGACATGCTCTACACATTCAGGAATCTTGGAAGGATATTCCGATGCCAGTTGGATAGACCACTGAAGTGATTCTAAATCCACAAGTGGGTGGATTTATACTTTTGCTGGAGGGGAGATTTCTTGGGTGAGCAAGAAACAAACGTGTGTCGCCCATTCGACTATGGAGGCCGAATTCATTGCCCTAGCGGTAGCGGGCAAGAGGCCGAATGGATTAGATATTTGTTGACTGATATCCATTTATGACCTGGACCGACTCCTTTGATTCCCATGTATTGTGACAGTGAGGCCACACTGTCAAAAGTATATAATACCATATATAATGGGAAGTCACGATACATAGGTCTCCGACACAACTACGTGAGACAACTAATTGATGATGGTACCATAAGTATTGTGTTTGTCAAGTCTTGTGAGAACTTGGCAGATCCACTAACCAAGCCTCTGACGAGAGACTTAGTAGTGTCAACAACTAGAGACATGGGTCTGAAACCACGTAGAATCAGTTAGTGATAGAGACCCAACTTGGATATAATGCTCCTATCTACCAAGTTTAAAGGGTAACAACAAGTCGCTTGACTAATAAAAGGTACTATCAAATGTTGAAAGATAGTTGGGTGTTGTCAAGAACAAGGATTAGTTAATCTCTTTGTTGATCCCAGATCTCTCAATAACACTTATAATCTAGTTATGAAAAACCAAATTATAGTGATTTAATGAAGAAAGTTATGAAGTCTCAAGAATAAAATAAGAAAGTTTAAGAACAATTTTGAGCTTCAAAGGTTTTACTTTATTAATTCATAAATGTAAAACAAAGAGTAAAAGCTTTATTTTTATAATAGACCTAATCATCTATTTATACTAAACGACTATTAAGAAGATAACTATCTAATGCTACTTTCTAGCAAATCATCTAGCTAATAGATAG
>NW_020203714.1:2544-4416 GCF_001531365.2 Cynara cardunculus var. scolymus | reverse complement strand
TGTAGTTTATGACAGTTGAGATCTCTTGAATGAGATGGTTTCCCACTTCCCTCGACATGTGGCTTCTGTCCAGTCTGTCTCTAATATTTTTCTGAAACCATTCAAGTGATTCAGTTGAGTACTTGAAGGCTTCAGACATTCTAAAGAACTTTTTCACCCCAAACTCATTCTTGTAAACAAGTCCGAGTTCGGGTTGAGACAAGACAGAGGCAGAGCGTATCTCCTGCAAGCCCTGGAATTTTTCATTTGGTGGAGCGCAGGATAGCCTCACAATGCCCAGCCTTAGTGTAATCTCGAAGTCTGTTTTGGCTCTTAGCTTTACCAGGGACTCCATTGTCTTTATTATCGCTCGATTTGCCATTCCAAACCTTATGCCGTGATCCTGCCTCTGAGATGTGTAGGCGTATAATTCGATTAAGTCGTACGGGTTGAGATTAACGAGATCATTTTCGTTGAACATGCTAATGATCCCATGGGCTCTCTCCACGATGAACTCAATGTATCTGATAGCTCGGTTGGCGAAGGATTTTATCTTTAAGTGTATGACTCTCCTTATTCCTTCATTCGAGAAGACAACTCGAGGATCTTGAGTAGTTTATCTGACGAAACGATGGTGTAGGAGGTCCCTTGATTCAGGCGATAGGATTGGAGGATTTGTTGAAAAACTTTCATCGCGATCTTTGTACATATATTGATGGATATTCTCCATCATTACTGGTTCCCTAGGTGGCACTTGAGGTCTTCTCCTTATCGACTCCATTTGCTGAATGATTTCGTCCACTAGGCCTTGAGGAGGATGCCTCGAGGAAGAGGGAACATCCGCTTGCACCATTGGTTGTGTTTGGGTTGGTTGGGTTGTTTYAGGTTCTTRGGTTTCTGTTGGTTGTTGAGGTGATGAAGGTTGGGTTATTATAGGTTCTGGTTGTTGGGGTGATGAAGGTTGGGTTGTAGTGGGCTCTGGTTATATGGGTGAAGAAGGTTGGGTTGTTATGGGCTCTGGTTGTAGAGAGATGATGAAAGGTTGAGTTGTGCGGGGTGTTGGTGAAGGGGTTAAGGGTAGGTTTATATTTAGTGTAGATGAAAGAGGTTGATGTGTTTGAGGGGTGGTTGGTTCTTCATCGGTTGAGGAACTCAACACGATGGGCTCAGAGGTAGTAGCTAAGGGAACCTGGTTAAGTGGTTCATCATCAGAGGGCGAGACCTTTGGTTCCCTTGCTTGGGTTTCTTGGGTGGATGGTTGTTGTGGTGCTGGTTGCTGTGGTGCAGCGGATGTTGAAGTGTATGCAGCCGCTGCCTCTTTCTCCCCCTCACGAGGGCCAAGGCCTTGATCCTCGGGGACTTGGTCGTCGTGGCATCTTCTTTTGCTCGGGCGGCTGCTTGAGCAAGAGGCTTGGGACCTCTTCTTCTTCTTATCCCTCCTGAGGGATATAAGATACTCCCTCAGGGTTGCCTTTCTTTTGGTCTGCTTCATTGAACAGAGGAGAGATGATATACGTCGTTGTTCATCGACCATCGTTTGAGTGAGAGCCCTTGTTGGATGGATGGCTCGATGAACAAATTTTGCACTGATCTCGTTGAAAGAGGAGGCCAGTGCTCTTGACAATGCTTGCATGTCTGCTTTTGTGGCAAACTCGATGGTGGAGGTGGATGCTGTAGGTTGTGATGGGATGGTGGAGGTTGAAGTTAGTAGGGGAATGGGGAGGTTGGCGATTAGATCTCTCACCTCTGCAGTGAAGGAAGAGAAGGCTTCATCGAATGAGGGGCCTGTAGAGGGAGGAGGTGGTTGAGGGGTGGGTTGGGGTATTTGGGCAAGGATGGCAGCGGGTAGTTGGGTGAGAGTGTCTTGGATGGTTGTCATTTGGTGGGTGAGGG
>NW_020203714.1:0-1616 GCF_001531365.2 Cynara cardunculus var. scolymus | reverse complement strand
GGACTGGGTCGTCCTGTTTCAATATCCCTTTGGCTTTGATCGCCAGGGATAGTGGATGTGGTWGCCCTTTGGGTAGTGGGTTGGGAAATATGTTGGAGAGGGCCGAGGGAAGCACTAGCATCATCATCATCATCATCTTCATCATTCGATGAAGATGATGCAGGTGCTCCCTCGTGTGGTGGAGAGGACGGCTCTAGGTGCTCCGGGGTAGCTGCCTTCGTTTCTTGGGACAGCAGAGAGCGTTCATAGGCGAGGCGTATCTCACTTGTCGATGGAATGATAGTGAGCATAGCCCTTGATAGTGGTCTGCTGATGCGATATCCTTCCTTGGAAAGAGCTGGGCGATGTTCGTGCATCTTGTAGACCGGTGTGTATGGCTCTGTTGCGGGGAGAGCATTTTTCCTCATCGCATCCCCAATTATGAGAGCAAGGAAGTGGGGGAAGAGGACAGCAGACAGCGGCTTTCCAGCGGCTTGAAGTTTACACTTCTTCAGTACAGCTGCATGGATCTCGGTGTAGATGAGGAGGGCGTAATCGAGGTTGAGGTTGAAGTAGAGGCCATACATGATCGTCATGATTTTCAAATTCCCTTGGTCGAGGGAGCCTAACTTGCATGTCAGGGACCGGTTCAGGATTGAAAAGAACAAATTCCACATTGGTGGGAGGAATTGTCTTCTGAAATCCGAGATGTTTCGTATCTCCCTGTTGTAGCCTAACATCCTCACGAACCTCAGAATGTCCTTGGAGGCTGGTAGCTTGTCATATTGATCAATTTCAAGCTCTCGTCTCATTGGAATGCACAACACCTTGGAAATTTTTGCTCGTGAAATTTTGACCGTGCAAATCATATCGTTTGGTACGTCGATATCTCCCATTATACAGTGACTGGCATCGTCAAATTCGCAGTTTTGCCAGTACTATTGAACGTATTTTACTGGAACCTTTGGGTTTACCAGTGTGAGAGCAGGTAGTAGAATGCAGTTTTTGAAGAATTCAACCATTATCCCGAACCTGTCATCATAGAGGGTGTTTCGGAGCTCGATCACGTGATTATTGGGTTTCATGGGGAGAAAGACGATAGCCCGACTGTCTGCTCCCGTAGATTGAATGCGGCTATCGTTGTTGTCGGATTCGTGGGAAGCGGAGGATGCCATTGTTATGGAAGTTTGCAGGTTATTTTTTTTTTGTTCGTCAAAAGCTGTTTGCAGGTTTTGGAGGCGTAAAGATGGTAATGGTGGGGAAGATGGGTATTTATAGGGTAGTTTGGTGGGGTGGGGGATGGGGTGATAGTGGTAAGGGAAACGTTTCTTTAATTATTATAATGTAATAATCATAAGAAAAGTGGCGGTTTGGGTTTTGGGTGATGGGATTGGAGGAACGTGAGCCGTCGTGATAGTACGTGCCATAAATGAATGTGGACACGTCTCAAGCTGGGGTTTGGGAGGGAAAAAAAATGAAACGGCAAAAGGGTACTGCCTGTTTTGTGTCTGGTGCGTGGTTTGAGTGACGTCATAAAAGATTTGAAATGAAGATTCATTCCAAATAATAGCTTGGTGAAGACGTTTCCCAAAAAAAAATTTAAAATCTCATCTAATTGTAAGATTAATACTAATTAC
>NW_020203713.1:14871-17267 GCF_001531365.2 Cynara cardunculus var. scolymus | reverse complement strand
CAGTAACATATTCTGCTTCTGCTGTAGAGGTTGAAAAACAATTCTGTTTTCTGGATGTCCAACTTACCAGCTTATCCCCCAAGAATTGACAGCTTCCAGACGTACTCTTTCTATCAAGCTTTCAACCTGCATGATCTGCGTCTGTGAAAGCTATTAGATCAAAGCCAGAGTTCTCAGGATACCAGAGACCCAATGAAGGGGTTTCCTTGAGATATCTAAAGATCATCTTGACCGCAGACAGATGAGATTCCTTAGGGTTAGCTTGATACCTTGCACAAAGACATGTAGCAAAGATAACCTGTTAGATACAGGAGTGATCCTATCATGCCTCTGTAGGTTGTTACATCCACAGATTTGCCTGATGGATCAACAAACAACTTTGCTCCTTTAGCCATTGGTGTTCTCATCGATGATGAATTTGAGAGAATATTTCTTCTGAAGGTCAGTCACATACTTGGACTGATTGATGAAAGTCCCTTCTGGAGTTTGTTTTATTTGAAAACCAAGGAAGAAACTAAGTTCTCCCATCATACTCATCTCAAATTTGCTTTTCATCAGCTCTGACAATTTTTCGCAAAATTTAGCATTGGCAGAACCAAATATGATATCGTCCACATATATTTGCACAAGTAGTATGTTACCTTTATGCTTCTTGAGAAATAGGGTTGTATCGATTGTACCTTATTCGATTCCATTGTCAGTGAGGAAGGTGGAGAGAGTTTCATACCAAGACAAGGGTACTTGTTTCAGCCCATAGAGGGCTTTGTTCAGAGAGTAGACGTACTCTCGATGCTTTGGATCTTCAAACCCAGGGGGCTGCTGCACCTATACTTCTTCTTGAAGCTTACCGTTGAGGAAGACAGACTTGACATCCGTCTAATAGACCTTGAAGCCTTTGTGTGCTGCGTAGGTTAGGAATATCCCAATGGCTTCAAGTCTTGCAACGGGAGCAAARTCTCATCGTAGTCAATCCCTTATTCCTAGCAGTAGCCCTTGGCAACAAGCCTGGCCTTGTTCCTTACTACTATGCCATCTTCGTCCTTCTTGTTTCTAAAGACCGATTTAGTTCCTATGGACGTCTTCCCTTTCGGTAGAGGCATTAGGGACCACACTTTGTTTCTTTCAAATTGGAGTAGTTCTTCTTGCATTGCATCTATCCTGTTTAGGTCTTATAAGGCTTCAGAAATCTTCTTCGGTTCGATCATGCTCAGAAAGTTGGCGAAGAGGCATTCATTAGCTGTAGCGGATCTCGTCTTGACACCAGATGTTGGATCACCAATGATTTGGTGATGTGGATGGTCTTTTGTCCACTTGGTGCACGATTGTGGTTCTGGAGTAACAGGATGCAGTTCTTCATCGACCGATGGAACTGCTTGCTCCCCCTCGAAGAGATCATCTCCAGATTTATCTTTTGGCTCTGGTTCTGGTTCTGAAGAAGACACAGAATAAGTAGAAGGTGAAGTAACATGAGTTTCAGGAAGARATGTACCTTCAGCATTGGATACTTCATGTTCTTCATCGGCTCTAGAAGTAGGTTTACCAGTAGGTGCATGTCCAGAGACTACTTCTTCTTCGAAGATGTCTTCAAATAAACGAGCTAACTCGGATTCATTGGGTTTGTCAAGTGATGAATCAGAGGCTCTCTATTTTAGTCCGAGTCCTGAACTGTTGTGTCTAGAAGTCATTGGTGTGGAGTCATCTAGGGACACATTGATGCTTTCAATGACGATCCTTGTCCTTTTAATATAGACTCTATAGGCCTTTGTGGTTTCAGAATATCCCAGAAATATCCCTTCATCAGCTTTCTTGTCGAACTTGCCAAGATATTCCCTATCATTGAGTACAAAACGTTTTCACCCAAAGACATGGAAATATTTGACATTTGGTCTTCTTTGATTGATGAGCTTATAGGGTGTCTTCTAGTGCCTCATGGCAGAACAGGAGAATTGGGTCTCTGATTCCTCGTCTGAAGAAGAAGACCAAGCCAACTTCTGTGGGATGGCTGTCGAGAATGACAGAGATGAGTTTGGATCAGACTCTGACTCCCAGGTATGTTCCATCTTTGGCTATTCTCACTCTGACCTGGAAGAGAGTATCTCTGCTTTGACTAACGATTTCGTCAATCTACACCAAAAGCTCTCTGTCGAAAAATCCAAAAGAAAATATTTGGAAAAAGAAAAACTATTCTTTGAATGAGAGACAAAGCTGCTAACTGTAGATAAACAAGAGTTATCACCCAGGGTAAATAATATGTGATTATCTGATTTAAATTATTACGTGATAGCATGATAAATTGACACGTTTAGTCATGCTGGTATGTGAAAAGTTATGTGCATAATGTGATTATGTGTATGAAAATATATACATGGTATATGTATTTGAAATGGATGTGTATA
>NW_020203713.1:10454-13641 GCF_001531365.2 Cynara cardunculus var. scolymus | reverse complement strand
TGCTTGATAAATGGAAAAGATCTGGTATTACGTTTCTATTTATTCATATATTTGTTATATATATGAAATAATATTTTTCCCTAAAGGTTTTGGTGCTTTTTCACCCTGCAATAACATAAATAGGGTATCTCACTAGACCTTTCGGTCTAACCCTCGTTTTGTGATTTTTACTATGTGTTGTAGCAGGTTCGAACAGTAAGGGGAAGGGGAAGGTGTAATATTTTCCTTTATGCGCTTCTGGTTGAAGATCTGTTTTGATTAATTAGTATAAGAAATGTGTTAGCTCTAATATTCACTTAATGTAAAAGTATGAAAAAGTATTCTGCAGGTGTTGACAGAAGGGTATCTTCCACAGAAGACAACAGAGGACTAGCATCAGAAGCTGTTTCATCGTGCAAGTCAAGAATGACAGAACCTCTGATGTCTCTCACAGAGGTTCTGGAAAATGGTCCTCTGGCAATAAGATCATACAAGTCAATTACAGCAGAGCCTCTGAGATGGCTCACAGAGGGTCTGCGGTTTCGTCTTCTGAGAAGATCCTGTTCTTAMTGTTTTTCAAAGGTTGTTAGCTGCATGTGCTTCTCACGTGACTAGATTTTAATAGACGGCATAGATGATTTCACTTTCTAGATCATGTCAGTAAGGTCGTTAGGGTCTAGTATAAATAGCAGCTTAGGCCTTTGTATTCAGTGTGCTTCCGTATTGTAATCGTCTATTTTCAATTGAAAGAACTGAAAAACCTTTGAAGCTAAAAAAAATTGTTAGGAACAGTAAATTCAGCTTTGATATTGATCTATTACTCTGAATGAACTTTAGGACGATTAAAGTGCAGCGGAAACAATATTAATAACAAAACAGAGTAAAATAAACCAAGAACACACAGTTAAGATGATGAAGAAGATGAACACAGGAGAATCGCTTCAAAGGTTTTTCAATTCTTTCAATTGAAAATAGACGATTACAATACGGAAGCACACAATTTACAAARGCCTAAGCTGCTATTTATACTAGACCCTAACGACCTTACTGACATGATCTAGAAAGCAAAATCATCTAAGCCGTCCAAATAAAGTCTATTAAAATCTAGTCAYKTGAGAAGCACATGCAGCTAACAACCTTTGAAAAACAGCAGAACAGGATCTTCACAGAAGACGAAACCGCAGACCCTCTGGGAGCCATCTCAGAGGCTCTGATGTAATTGACTTGTATGATCTTATTGCCAGAGGACCATTTTCCAGAACCTCTCTGAGAGACATCAGAGGTTCTGTCATTCTTGACTTTGCACGATGAAACAGCTTCTGATGCTAGTCCTTTGTTGTCTTCTGTGGAAGATACCCTTCTGTCAACACTTGCAGAATACTTTTTCATACTTTTACATTAAGTGAATATTAGAGCTAACAATCTCCCCCTAAGTATGAAAAAGTAAAATTGGACAAATGGATGCAAGAAATGACTAAAAGAAACAATTACGAGAGGAGATTAAACTCATCCTCTGAAAAGAATTACAAAATTGAAAGAATAGAAAAAATTTGTTTCTCAAGCCTATACTATTACAGAAGATTAGTCCACAGCAGAGTCTGGATAGTCATCTACGGTAAATTACAGATCTGACTTGATAGTTTTGTAGACTTTGAAAATCCACTATCTGAAGGAGACTTGAACTTTGATTGCTTCCAGAATACCGGACACTTCGTCCGCCCTTAAATGCACTTTGTGCACCTCTGCTGCTACAAGGTTGAACACCCACTCAAGAGTCTCTGTCGAATACTTGTTCACCTCTGTCGAATCAAAGAACCTTAGAATCTCATCCTTGTCCAGGAAAACAAATCCAAAGATGGGATTGTGGACAATGGTGTTTGGATGAGACCTAAGCAACCAACTTGGCCTGTTCTTTGGAGGGGAAATCTTCAATTCTGGTTGGGCCAACCTCATCGCGATATCAAAGTCCTTCTGGCTGTAGTATTTTTCTTGAGCGCGCATTACTTCGATCAGCCTTCTGAGAGAAATCGAATAGCTTGACCTCCTCGCGTGGCCTTGTGAGTTTTGAGAAGTGGAACTTTGCAGCGGCAGAGGGTATTCCTGTAAGCTCTGGGTCGTAAGCGGGCTCTGTGTCCACGGCAGAGTAACGCCACCACAGAATCTCCTCCACAGTGGTTACGGGCTCTGTGCGCACTTTCTGTGTAGGAATCTTGCTCATAGATTCAAGTATCTTAGAAACCCTCACCAATGTGGCAGATTCTGSTATTCTGGTTTCTTCTTCTTCTAGTATCGACCTCTGGATAGACCCCTCTGGTAGGATTGGCTTGACAGTTCCTACCAGAGCGTCAAACATACCCGTGGACGTTTCCTTCTTTGCCATTTTAGAGGAAGAGCCTTCTCCAGCTATGGGGATAGGGGCTCTGCCCTTTCTTGCTTGTGCCTCTGCCAAAGACGCCTTTAAAGCTCGAACGAGATCCGGGTCATCATATTCTTCTTCATTTATCTCCTCTGGCGTCTCAGAGCTTGACCCCTTCTGTGGCGACTCCTCTACTGCTTTACCCTTGCCTTTCCCCTTAGGCTCTGGAGATTTGCCTTTTGAGAACAGGGCAGTAGCAGAGTCCACTATCTTTAGTGGTTTGGCAGAGGTTGTCTTCTTCGGCTCTTCTGTCTTCTTTTCTATCTTCTTCTCCCCCTCATGACGATCATGGTCATCACCTCCTTGATCATCATGGATTTTAGTGGCTTCTGCCTTGCAAGTAGTAAGGGGAGCCTTCTTCAATCGCTTTAAAACTTTGGAAGCCGCCCTCTCCATCTTTTGAATGACCTCCTCAGTAATCACAGAGGCAGTGTTGATATCCACCTCTGTGGCCCATTTCATCTTAGAGATGCAGCGATAGATCTCATTTCTGAAGTTGTCACCTTCTTTGACGAGTTTCTTCGTGCAGTCTCTTATAGCTTCGATGCTTGCTCGGGCTTCTTTGAGGAGTTGGTCAGTGTATTTCTGCACGATCTCTCCAAGGGCCTCAACCATTGCGTCTAGCTCTCTACGAGTGGCTAGATGGTAAATGTTAGCCCTGGAGGATTTAGAATCAACACCATAGGTGACCGTAGAGGAGAACATCCCTTTGATCTCGTCCTTGAAGGCAGAATAATCCGTGTAGCCGGCGGAGATAAAGTCTGCAGCGAATTGGGCGGCAACCTCTGATAG
>NW_020203713.1:7403-9644 GCF_001531365.2 Cynara cardunculus var. scolymus | reverse complement strand
TGGTTTAGGGCTCAGCGTGTGCACGCCTTGTTCAATAGGGGTTCCCTCTAGAACAGGGTCCTTAGAAATGTGGGTAGCACTAGGAGGGGGGCTAGGATGTGTGCCTTCGGTATCTTTTATTCCCTCTTCTATCTCCAACTCTTCTTTTTCGTCGTCTATTACGACTTCTGTCCCCAAATTCGTTACCTCTGTGGGCGTTTTGAACTCTTGTTGGATGTGTAAGAGTACATCGTGTATCTGCTCTGTTGGGGACTCTTCGTGAACAACCTTGCCCAACCTTCTGCGCTTTGGAGCAGCCTCTGCAGGGCTTTCTGGGATTACAGCCTTTGTGACCACAACCTCTGCACGTTGGGCCTTCTTCGATTTCTTCTTCTTTGGCTTTTGCAGAGGACTGCTTGGACCCTCTTCTTCTGCGGGTCTCTTCTTCCCTTTCTTTTTCTCAGAAGAGTCAACATCCTTCTGAGTATTCTTTGTCTTCTTTGTTGGGGCACTTGCTACTCTAGGTCTGTCCTCACTCACCTCTCTAGCCTCTGCTGGCTCCTCCATTCTTCCCTCAACCCTAATTTTTTGCACTCTCTCTCCTAAGGGGATTCCTGTGCATGGAGGGGTTTCAGGGACCGGTTCTGGCCTCCTGTATCCACGTCTGTATGCTTTCCTATATCCATGGCTAAGGTATTTGAGCATGACTTTTGATAAAGGTCTTGGGCTTTTGTACCCTAGCTCATGCTCCGTGGGGTGGAACTTCATTGGATACAGACGCACATTAGGCTTTGCAGAGGGCAGCTTCTCTGCTAACATATCGCCAAAGACCAGACCAAAGAACCTTTGCAGAATTAGATTTGGATGATTTAGGTCCTCTTTGGCCTTCTTCTGTGCCTTCACTTTAGACTTCTCACCCCTCTGAGTACCGCACTTCTTCTTGATTAATCCCACCATTTCTTCGAATATGAGCTGTGCCTAATCAAGGGGCAGGTTGAAATAGACTCCATATACGATGGAAAGCATGGCGTGAGAGGCTTGGTCATGGCTGCCGACCTTTCTTGTTAGACAACAATTGGGGGAAGGCCTTTTCGTTTGACTTCAGTCCTCTTAGCAATTTGTCTTGGCAGTGTAGGAGTGAAATTCAAGAAAATGGATCAATTTGGCGTCTGTTAGTGATAGGGCAAAGGTATCCAAATTAAGAGTTTCGAAGGAGGGTAGACGAAGGGCTGTTCGCAGGGTATTCACATTTAGTTCCATTGGAACAAGTGATTTCACAGTCGGATGAGAGGCATAACCTACGATGCTCAATCCAGAGTTATCTAAGGTAGTGATATATGAGCTTAGCAAGAATTGGGTAATATATGTTTCAGGGGTAGGTTTAGTGGYTGAGAGAGCATAGTATAATGGATGGTTGCAAAGGATTTCAATGAGGGGATAGGTGAATTCAAGAAAACCAGATGAAGAAGGAGCGAAAAAATAATTATTTGGTTTCTTTGCCAGTACAACTTTCTCGTATCGATTCTGGAGAAACGATAGAGCATGAGACGTTAGAGCTTGGTATTGGGTTACTTCGTTGTCGCTTGAGACATTTGCAGATTGAGCGGAGGCGGAGGAACTAGAAGATATTGTTGCAGGTATTAGAAAGCTTGAAATTTTGCAGGTTTGATCGGAAAGCTAGTTCATCGGACTAGGAAGTATTGTAAAGGTTTACGTTTTGGGGGGAAGGGGTATTTATAGTGAGGGATTTGAAAGCGAACCGTTTATTTGGGGAAATAACGTGATGAGTGGCTATAGGAGTGACGAATCAAAAATATGACATGCAATGTTGGGAAGACGCACGATTGATGACGTGMGCCCCCGTTTCTGACACACGCATGATTTGTTTTAACCCTTATCCACAGAACCACGCGCACCATATCAATAATAGAGAACTATAAGAGAGTTCTGTCAGAGGCCTAAGGGTAACAGAACCTCTGTGATATGTGCGGGGTCTTCTAGAATGTTACACGTTTATTTACCTAAAGGTTTGAAAATACTCAGAGAGATGAGTTCTTTCTCAGGTCAAACCCACAGAGCCTCGGATAGAAGCGTCAGAGGTTCTGATGAGTTGACCTCTGAGAACAAGATACTTCAAAAGTTTTGGCACCTTATGTGGTTTTCATTTTCATTTCAAAACTCCCCCTATGAGCCAGCTTCCATGGCTCCCCCTCGAACTAAAAACCATTTAAAATCCTAAGAAGAAGTATCGACAGAGAATCC
>NW_020203713.1:2672-6391 GCF_001531365.2 Cynara cardunculus var. scolymus | reverse complement strand
TCAAACTCTTTGCACATAGAAACATTAGTTGAACCAAAGATTATGTCATCAACATATATTTGTACAAGCAAGATATCATCATTCTGTTTCTTATAAAACAAAGTAATATCWGTTGTACCTCTGTGAAAACCATTGGTTGTAAGAAAGATGGACAAGCGTTCATACCATGCTCTGGGAGCCTGTTTGAGACGATACAGAGCTTTGTCTAAGAAATATACGTGGTTTGGATACTTCTAACTTTCAAATCCTGGTGGTTGCTTGACATAAACATCTTCTTTGAGTTTGTCGTTCAAGAAGGCTGACTTCACATCCATTTGGAACACTTTGAACCCTCTGTGAGCAGCATATGATAGAAAGATACGTAGAGCTTCTAGTCTAGCCACAAGGGCAAAGGTGTCTTCATAGTCGATGCCCTCTTCCTGGCAATATCCTTTAGCAACTAATCTGGCCTTGTTCCTCACCACCACGCCTTGTTCATCCTTCTTATTGCCAAAAACCCACTTGGTGCCAATAGCAAGCTTTCTAGTTGGCAGAGGTACAAGAGTCCATACCTGGTTTCTGTCAAACTGAACGAGCTCATCTTGCATAGCATCAACCCAAAAGGAATTTGCCAGAGCCTCTGCCACTGTTTTAGGTTCAATTTCGCTTACAAAATAGGCAAATAAGCATAAATTTGCAGTGGCTCGCGTCTTAACATCGGTAGAAGGTTCTCCAATGAATTGTGTATTTCCTTTGTAATTTGGACCTTGTAATTGGTCATGTTAGATTCTTGTACTAAGGGACCCGAATGGAATGATATTATGTATTTCCTTTGTATGAAATATGTATTACATGCAGTGTGTGGGTTGGGGCATTACAGAATGGTATCAGAGCCTAAGTTTAAGGGATTTAGGTATTCAACAGCATGATACCTAGACTTAAACTATTTTATTGCATGTTAAGGGTCCCGGACATAGTTAGCACCATTAGAAATAAAYATGATGAGTTAAAAGAACAGTGTGTAAGGTAAATTTTARTTACATCTGGCCAGTGTAATTATGAATTTACAGGTACACATCTGAACTTGAATACTTCATTATATTTGGGAATGTGAATACGTGATTATTAAAAGTAAACTTTGCAGATGTCTAGCCGAACTAGAAGATCTGAAAGAATGTTTCATCCAGAGTCTGAAGAAAGGGAAGAGTCACCTGTTAATTTTCCTACTAGCACGTCCAAAAATAGAGGTCGGGGATGAACAAAGGGACGAGGCAGAGGAAGAAGCCAGTCTCAGGGAAGGGGTCGGACCAAAATACATTCTGAACATGAGGAATCCCACTCTCGGAATGTTCAAGAAAGATCGGTGCCACATCCTGAATATATAGCCAGAGATATGTTGGCAGAAGAAATGGGGAAATTGCGGAAAACTCTGACATCTATCATGGGAATACCAGCTAGGGTGGAAACAGAAAGAGTGGAAGTTCATCCCTTTGTTCCAATCACTCACAACAAAGAAGGAGACATTAAGATGTTTTTAGCATGTAAACCACCAACCTTTTNGTTAGCACCATTAGAAATAAATATGATGAGTTAAAAGAACAGTGTGTAAGGTAAATTTTAATTACATCTGGCCAGTGTAATTATGAATTTACAGGTACACATCTGAACTTGAATACTTCATTATATTTGGGAATGTGAATACGTGATTATTAAAAGTAAACTTTGCAGATGTCTAGCCGAACTAGAAGATCTGAAAGAATGTTTCATCCAGAGTCTGAAGAAAGGGAAGAGTCACCTGTTAATTTTCCTACTAGCACGTCCAAAAATAGAGGTCGGGGATGAACAAAGGGACGAGGCAGAGGAAGAAGCCAGTCTCAGGGAAGGGGTCGGACCAAAATACATTCTGAACATGAGGAATCCCACTCTCGGAATGTTCAAGAAAGATCGGTGCCACATCCTGAATATATAGCCAGAGATATGTTGGCAGAAGAAATGGGGAAATTGCGGAAAACTCTGACATCTATCATGGGAATACCAGCTAGGGTGGAAACAGAAAGAGTGGAAGTTCATCCCTTTGTTCCAATCACTCACAACAAAGAAGGAGACATTAAGATGTTTTTAGCATGTAAACCACCAACCTTTTCTAGAGAAAGAGATCCAGTGAAAGTAATGTGCTGGATCAAGGAGATGGAATCTGTATTCAACACCATTCGGTGTCCGAAAACAGATAAAATTCGATTTGTTGTTTATGTATTAAAGTCAAATGCTTTATTCTTGTTGGAAGTTGAATCGTCTACCAGAACGGATGCTTTACAGACTCTATCCTGGATAGAATTCGTGGATCGATTCAAAAATCAATTTTGTACTAAAACAGYAGTGAGACAAATGGAGGAAGATTTCCTAAAATTAGAACAAGGAAATGGAACACTTCGGGAGTATACTGAAAGATTCATTGAATACTCTCGCTTTGCTGAACATTATGTTTCGACTAAATCCAGGAAGATAGAGAGGTTTATTTGGGGTTTGAAACCCTCAATYAGAGAGTTTGTTATTGCTATGAACCCCAATACCTTTCCACTAACAGTAGATGCAGCTGAGGTGACTGAACGAAATAAGAATAGACAATCAAAAGGAAAGGTTGTTGAGAAAAGAAAATGGGAAGGGCCTTTATCTTTTCGAGGACCGAAAACTGTTAGATATGATAACAGATCTTAACAAAAGATCAGTGAAAAAGTCTGCTCACAGTGTAGACATGTTCACCAGGGAGAATGCAAGATAGACCCAAGAAAATGTTATAAGTGCGGTGAGGCAGGTCATTTATCCAGAAATTGCCCAACTAATCGAAGATGTTTTAATTGCAATTCTCCGTATCATATTCGACCAAATTGCCCCTTGTTAAGAACTCCACAGTTAACAATGGGGAGTAATGCGTCGGTTACACGGGGAAGATCTACTGTGAATAGAGGAGGGCAAGGAGGGGCGCGAGGACGATCCTTCCAGATGACTAAGAATGAGGCAGAAGCATCACCGGATGTAGTAACAGGTACATTCCTCCTAAATTCAATACGTGTTAAGGTGTTATTTGACTCGGGTGCAAACTTTTTGTTTGTATCACCATTGTTTGCTCAAACTACATGTCTGAATTCTGTGCTACTTGATGATAAATTAGTAGTTGATACTGCTAATAGTCAGGAGATTGTTACTAGTGTGTTTCTTAGGACCTTTAGATTCAGCTTATGATATTAACCAAATACTCTGGATGATCTTTAAAAACAATAACAGTGCAGCGGAAACAGTATAAGAACAAACATAGTAGTTAATCAATCAAGAACACAGATGATGAATATGAAGAACACGAGAGAATAACTTCAAATGATTTTCAATTCTATTGAAAATATTGAAAATTACAATACGGGAAGCACACTGAATTACAAAGACCTAGCTGCTATTTATACTAGTTCCTAACGACTTTTCTGACATGACCTACACAAGTGAAATGATCCAACCCGTCCAAATAAAGTCGATTACATACATAGTCACATGAGAAGCACGTGCAGCTAACTAACGTAAGTAAAGCAGTGAGAAGTGGTTCTTCACAGAAGATAAACTGCAGACCCTCTGTGAGCCATCCCAGAGGCCCTGCTGGATATGACTTGTAAGCACTTGATGCCAGAGGATCAGTTTCCAGAACCTCTGTGAGAGACAACAGAGGTTCTGTCATTCTTGACTTGTACGTTTTT
>NW_020203713.1:0-1464 GCF_001531365.2 Cynara cardunculus var. scolymus | reverse complement strand
TGGACGTTTCTCCTTGGACTTGTGGGAATTTTGATGAAGAGCCTTCTCCTGCTCTGGGGATGGTACCTCTTCCCTTTCTTGCTTGAGCCTCTGCCAGGGACACCTTTAATGCTTGAAGGAGCTCTGGGTCGTCATAATCTTCTTCGTTTATCTGCACTAGCGACTCTGAACTTAACGACCCCTTCTGTGGCGATTCCTCTACAGCCTTGCCCTTGCCTTTGTCTTAGTCTCTGGTGCCTTTTCTTTACCTTTTGAGAACAAGGCAGCTGTAGAGTCCACTATCTTGAGTGGTCTGGCAGAAGTCTTCTTTGGCTCAGCTTTCTTCTCCCCCTCATGACGATCATGGTCATTACCTCCGTGATCGTCATGGTGTTTGGTGGCTTCTGCCTTGCAAGTTTCTAGGGGAGCCTTCTCCAATCTCTTTAGAATCTTGGTGGCCGCCTTCTTCATTTTCTTGATTACCTCTTCTACAAGCACAGAGGCGTGACTTATATCAATCTCTGTTGACCACTTCAACTTTGAGACGCTTCTAAATATTTTGCTTCGAAGGGTGTCACCCTCTTTCACGAGCTATAATGTGCAGTCTCTTATGGCCTGGTTGGAGGCTCGGGCCTCTTTGAGAAGTTGGTATGTATGTTTGCGCACAATATCCCCTAAGGCTTCAACCATGGCATCTAGCTCACTGCGAGTTGCTAGATGATTGATGTTGGCCCTTGAGGTTTTGGTGTCCACGCCGTAAGTGACTGCAGAAGAAAACATTTGCTTGATTTCGTCGTCTTTGAATTTGGAGTAATCTGTGTAGCCCGCAGAGACGAAATCAGCAGCAAATTAGGCAGCCATCTCTGTCAATTCTTACTTCAGCTTCTAGAAGGAGGAGGGGTTGAGCGAGAGAGTACTGAACGTCGCTGCAATATCATCCTTCTGTAGGATAGAGCTCTGAAGGGTTCCAAGAGTCGTCTTGAGTTCTGCGGTTGTGGATGACAACTCCTTCAGAGCCTCTGTGATGGGGTCGAGATCCTCTGTCGTTGTGCGCGAGATGAACAAGCTTTTCAACTCGTCCATCTTTTGGAATACCGCTATGGCAAAGGTTTGTAGCTCCCCCTTCGTCACATAGGCATCCTGGGAGCCTAGATCACCAACACATGGTGACCTAGTAGCCTCGGAGCGAGAGGCGCCTTCAGCAACTGATTTTGCGTAGTCTGCTCGGGGACTTCCACCAGATCCTCAGACTTCTCTGTAAGGAGAGCCTACTGGTGTTTTGTCGATATCGTACCTTGTAGGTTCAGAACCTAACATGGCAGAGGGATCGAGTATGGACATTGGGCGTTCTAGACCCTCTGTCACGGTGACTCTCACATATGCCTCTGAAGCATATTCTGGTTGGTCACTCATGTGTKGAGAGGCAACGGATGCCTCTCTTGGTTGTGCCGAGTCCTTGGGCGATGGGACTCTTGTAGTAAAACC
>NW_020203712.1:14824-17110 GCF_001531365.2 Cynara cardunculus var. scolymus | reverse complement strand
CCCAAATACCCCAACCCACCCATCCTCCCCCTCCTCCATCTGCAGGACCTTCTTTCGACGAAGCCTTTTCTACATTCACTGCAGAGGTGAGAAACTTAATCACCAACCTTCCCATACCACCACCCTCTTCCACATCAACCATGCCACCACACCCTCAAGCCTCCACCTCATCAACAGAGCTCGCCACTAGGGCGGACATGCAAGCTCTGTCAAGAGCACTGGTCTCCTCCTTCAACGAGATCAGCGCTAAGTTTGTTCATCGAGCCATCCAACCAACAAGGGCTCTCACTACAACGCTGGTCGATGAACAACAATGAACTTCAACTCTCCTTCATTCGATGAAGGAGACCACCAGAAAGGCAGCCCTGAGGGAGTATCTTAAATCCCTCAGGAGGAACAAAAAGAAGAGGTCCCATGCCTCATGCTCGAGCAGCCGTCCGCAGAAACGAAGAAGACACGATGACCAAGACCCCGATGATCAAGGCCTTGGCCCTCGTGAGGGGGAGACAACGGCGGCTGCATATGCAACACATTCTGCTGCACCACAACCATCATCCACTCAACCACAACTCCCAACAGATACCATCGAGTTGAGCTCTACATCCGATCAAGAACCCACTACCCCTCCAACACAAACAAACCTACCCTTAACCCCTTCACCAACACCTCGCCCAACTCAACCATTCATCATCTCCACATCACCAGAACCTACAAACCAACCTCCTTCACCCACATTACCAGAACCCACAAACCAACCTACTTCACCCACATTACCAGAACCCACAAACCAACCTACTTCACCCACATTACCAGAACCCACAAACCAACCTACTTCACCCACATTACCAGAAACCACAAACCAACCTACTTCACCCACACAATCAGAGCCCACAACAACCCAACAATCAGAACCTATGACTACCCTTCCTTCATCACCCCAACAACCAAAAGAAACCCATGAACCTGAAACCATCCAAACAACCAAAACACAACCCATGGTGCAAGCGGATATTCCCTCCTCCTCGGACCATCCTCCACAKAGCCTAGTGGACGAAATACTTCAGAACATGGAGTCAATGAGGAGAAGACCTCAAGTGCCTACCAGGGAGCCAGTAATGATGGAAAATATCCATCAATATATGTATCAAGATAGAAAAGAAAACCTGTCAACCAATCCGCCAATCCTATCACCAGAGTCGATGAATCTTCTGTATCATCGTTTCGTAAGACAGAATACTCAAGATCCTCGAGCTATCTTTTCGAACGATGGTATAAGAAGAGTCTTAGACTTAAAAGTCAAGTCCTTTGCCAACAGAGCTATTCACTACATCGAGTTCAGAGTGGAAAGAGCTCATAGGGAAGTTAGCGTCTTCAACGAGAACGACCTTATCAACCTCAATCCATATGACTTGATAGAGTTATATGGTTACATGGCTCAGCGGCAAGATCATGGTACAAGATTTGGTATGGCTAACAGAGCTATTGTCAAAACGATGGAGTCCCTGGTAAACCTTAGAGCCAAAAGCGATTTTGAGATTGCTTTAAGGTTAGGCATTGAGAGATTGTCCTGCGGTCCACCAGATGAAGATTTCCAGGGCCTGCAGGAGATACGTTCTGCTTCAGTCTTGACTCAACTTGAACTCGGACTTGTTTACAAGAATGAGCTTGGGGTTAAAAGGTTCTTTAGAATGTCTGAAGCCTTCAAGTATTCAACAGAGACACTTGAATGATTTCAGAGAAACATTAGAGACAGACTGGGCAGAAGCCACGTGCCGAGGGAAGAGGGAAACCATCTCATTCAAGAAATCTCAACAGTGATTGCATACAGAAGATTACTCATCCGCTTTAAAGAAATATACTTGGGTAATCCTTGAAGAGATGAATTTATTTATTTTGCCTTGATGTACATTTGCTTCCAGTCTTGTACAGAATTCATCATCCAATGAAAATTTGGAATTTGATGTATCTTTAGATTAGTGTATGTTCTTCATATGTGATTAGATTAGACTTTGTTATTTCATTACTTAGGGGGAGATTGTTAGATCCCATAGTGCAAAATATAAAAAGTAATGAAAAACAATAAGTGATGAAGAACCAGAAGATCGATGAAGAGATAAAGGCAGAAAAGACTAAGTCTGAATCGATGGAAAGACTAACCAGAGCATCGATGGAAAGACCAACCATCGAACCGATGGACCAAGTACAACCAGTGGATCGATGGATGATGCGATGGAAAGTGTATTCATTGATGCGATGGACAGACTAACACTTAGAAGGTTTTCTAAG
>NW_020203712.1:3641-14639 GCF_001531365.2 Cynara cardunculus var. scolymus | reverse complement strand
TATAAATAGACGACTAGGTCTATTGTAAAATGCGCGCATATGTGAAAAATCCTCTTAGTGTTTTACGTTTTATTATCAATAAAGTAAAACCTTTGAAGCTCAATATGTTCTTTAATATTCATATATTAAATTTGAGTCTTCTTAACTTTCTTCATAAAATCATTATAATTTGGTTATTCGTAACTAAATTATAAGTGTTATTGAGAGATCTAGGATCAACAATTTCTCCCATCACTGTCGTATCAGTGGTACCTACCCTAACCGCCTCAGTGACCCAAATCACTGAAGGTGTGAATATCAGCGCCGCCACCGCTGAATACCCACGTCTCTTCTCGACCATTTTCTCTTCTCCTCCTTCTTTGGTCTTTACACATGTCGATGATGTATCAGCGACCGTCCTTCCTGATACTGAGACGCGCACCACTGGACCTGAGGTTGCTCCTCTCGATGCTCCTCATCATACAGATGTCCATCCTCTCGATGACATCCTTGCTCACGCTAGTGAAAATCCTTTTGATGTCATTGATCGCCCCTCAGGTATTCCATCATCCTACCCATTATTTTCTACTAACCTTGAGCCTTTTGCTCACACTTCCTCTCTTGCATGTCCTTCTTTTATGCATCAGCCTGATGCTTAGGGAGAGGAAGAGGACAGGGGCGAGAAAGATGATGGAGGAGATGAAGAGATTGACGATGACTATGATATGGTATCTGATATCAAACTTCTCCTACCGGCTGTTGATACCGTCCTCTGCAGGATCAATGAAGTCCACCAGGAGATGTCCCGCCAGGGTGATCTTGATGTGAACTTCCTTGCCATCCAGGCGGACGTTCAAGAAGTTCAGAGTCATCTCCAGACTCTCGAAGAAGCTGTTCAAGCCAACACCGACGCCATTGCTGTTCTTTACATCAAGGCTGATGATGCTCAGGCTGTCGCCGATCAGTAGACTGGTCTTCTTCAACAGATCCTGGATGTTGTCCGTCAACCAGCTTTAGTGATCCCACCCTCTTTCTCTGCCACTGATCACGTCCAGCTCTATGAGACACGTGAGGCAATGACAACTCTAGCCAGTGCTTTGTCAAGGCTAGAGGAGGTAATTGTTCTCCAGCGTCAGCGCGTGGACGAACACTATGGCCAATTCTCTCAAGTCTTAGCCAGAGGGGGGAGATGAGGTCCAACGCTGGTGGATCATCCGGTGCTGCTCCTACTCCTTCTTAGGTTGTTGGTCTAGTATCAGCTACAGTTGAAGCTGAAGTTGAGGCTCCTATAGCTGAAGCGGTTGCTGCTCCTGTAATCCCGACCACCAAAGCTGCTCCAGTTGAGGATGTCGATGCCATCCCTAGGGATGATGCCCCTTCCATCACTGTTGCTGTTGATGATGATGATGATGATGATGATGATGATGATGATGATGATGATGATGATGATGATGATGATGAGAATGATGAACCTACCATTCCAGACCCTGGAAGTGATCTAGATGGCAATGACGACGATGATGACGAAGATGATTTTACCATCAAGTACTAGAAGCCATCAACGGTCACCAAGGGAGTTGCTCTCAGGGATTCTACATCCCAAGGGGAGCAAAGGGAATGCCAATCTACTCAACCAATGAACTAGGACCCCAAGTCCAACGGCAAGGCGGTCGCTGAAGAAGGCAACTTGAAGGTATTGTTCAATATCCCTCAACGGCCTATTTTTGAAGAATCTACCTCTCAGGCAACTTCCTTGTATCAACTTCATATTCCATCAACAACCTGCGGTCGACTGGAGTGGGTTCCTGATCACCCTATCTCCTGTGCTCCTACCGACCATCAAATGTCTTAGCTAAAGGAGTCACTCGACCAGACTAGAGTAAAAATTTCTCTTCGTACCTCTAGTGGTGGTGAGTTTGACTTCCTTTCTGAAGCTGAAAGACTTGAGGCATTGAGGGCTGAAGAAGAGCTAGAGCTTCAAAAGAAGGAGACTAAAGACAGCTTGAAGCTGGCCAAGTCACCATCTGCGAAGGTCCTCCCCAAGAGAAAGTCCAAGAAAACGGTGAACATTGTCTAAGCCCAGGATAAACTTCTTTCTATTGCAGAAGCTGAGCATGAGAAGAACCTGAAGCTGGTGGAAAAGGACAAGCGATGGAGCGAAGCAAAGCTGAAAAAGAGAGTTAGTCCCCGCCCGATTATCAGCGTCAGTATCAGTGGACGTTCAAAAGACGGTGGAACATCGGTCTCAAAGCTCATCACCAGGGACAATCTTGATGCTGTTACCGAGTATCCTTCCTGCCTAGGTCGTTATGGATACAGCGAATGGATGGAGATCAGACAAGCCATTCAGTGATCCAAGTCGAGACATAAGACAATTATTGAGGACACCATCAGCAAACTCATCAAAAGGATGACCAGATATGTCAAGGTCCCTGACAGGCTATCTCTGAAGAAATGTGGGAAGAAGAAACTCAAGTTCTCTGATCCTAATGATGGACCATTCCTAAGGAATGAACATGAAACAAGGTTTTCCTTAGATGAAATTCTGAAGGGTCACCATAGTACAGACATTTCTATGCTGAATTTTGACTTACCAGATAAAGGTCCCTATACACCCAACTCTGTGCATTTTAAACCTGAGTTAGGAGTTATATTCCTTGACTATGAAGGTGAAGTCAGATTTCAGAGAATGTCAGAGCTACATCTATGTCCAATGGGTCATCTGGTTTACCTCTTGCTCTAGATAGATGATAGCATGCCTGGAAAAGTCGTAGATCTGAAGATACGAAAGGAATTCCTACGTCGAAGAAACCTTGGTGAAGATGTACCTGGTTACACAGATCTAAGTGTTCTAGAATAGTTTCTCTTTGTAACAACAATCCACTTTTCCTTGAAACTCCTTCTACTATGTCTACTTTCAGTGATTATACTTATAGTTTGTAAGCACTAGACATGTACTGTAATACTTGTAATATTACCAATGTTAATAAAATGAGTATTCCATGTACTGCACTGAAAAAGATCCTTGAAAAAAGTAATAAGGACACAAGTCTATGAGTTCCAGTATTACTTTTTACGTTCACTGACAATCTAAGTCAGTGAATAAGCTTTCAGTTTCAGTCTTCATACTTGTAATTTCTCTTTGATATAACTTAAGAAAAATTCTCAAGCAAAGACTGACTCACTGAAAAAGATCCCAAAATAGTAAAAAGGGACATGTACTTTATGTGTAACTTTTCCTTACTATTATTTGATAAGACAACTTTCTTTATGTTGCCTTGTTATCATCAAATAGGGGGAGATTGTTGATCCTCTCTCTCAGTCATTTGATAATAATCCCTTTTCACTTAAACGTTGTATTTATGTTTATGTTTCTTCAGTTCCAGTGATCTTCACTGAGCTTGTTCAGTGATTGCTGAAGAACTTGCATTGTAATCAGAGACAGCGATACATCAAGAAGACAACACTCACATCAAAGAACCTTCAGCCAACGTCGAAGACTGAAACTAAAGATTAGAGACTGGTGAGTACGTGAACTGAAGCAGTACTCAGTGATTACAAGTCCGTCTACATATGTGTGAAGACTGCTCAAGCCTCAGCGAATGATGAAGAGACCTTCAGGTCATTCCAGCATTCAGCGATCAAAAGGAAGCTTGCTTAGCACGACTGTTGTTGTCTTATCCTTATGCACACAAAGGACAAACCCATACCCTTATAAAAGTTGGTACGGTACGGAGCCGACTAGTCGACTCTATTGTCCACCAACCTTATGTAAGGATGTATGCCCATGAATAGTGCTTTTTTTACTATTCACTGTGGCAAAGGACAAGTCTTCCTCTTAAGGCTTGACACGCACTCTAACCCTACCATATTGCATTAAATGCACACTTAATGCAATGGGTATAAAAGAAATGTTTCTTCTCCATGCAGAGTGCGCGTAACTCACTCTCTAAACCTAATTCTTACTTCAAGCATTTTCTAGCTTAAGTAAAGGATCTTCTCTTTACAGCATTTCTTTTCTTATTTGCTAAGAACTCATGTGTAACAAAGATTGTTTAGATAGGTTTTTATTACTTTATCTTTCCGTAAACAATCTTATAAAATCTGTATTGATCTTCTTTATCAATATATATTTTAAATTTGAAAATATTGTGTTTGTATTCATCCCTCCCCCTTCTACAAACTGTTTTACTATTCTTGTAGACCCTCAAGGGACCAACAGAAAATAATTATATTTTCCCCTTCCTCTTACCATCATGTAACCCAGAAGTTCCTGCAATACATATTAGAAAGACAAAATGAGGGTCAGACCGGAAGGTCTAGTGAGATCCCTTTTTCCATGTAATTGCAGGGTGAAGATCACCAAAATTTTATTTAAAATCAACTTTTCATATAAACAGACACATAACCACATAGTTCACATCGACCAGTGCCCCTCTGATTTCCAAAGCCAATCTCTGACTTTATAAATAGCTTATTTAGCAAAAGCAGCGCTAGAGCCTTTCAGGTTCCTCATAACTCGTCCCTAAACACTTTTCATCAGAAACACGGTTATTTAAAACCTATGTCCAAAAGCCAATTATCCCCTTCTCAATAATATCATTACTACCATTTCCAATAAGAACCATGTTCTTGAATCTTTAAATCACAAAGATATAAGGATTCAGAGCCATTATAATCTTAAAGGACATAGTAGTAAGTGTTGTATCAATAAACACATACACAAATGCTACCCTTATATCCAAAGGTACACCTATCCTTGATATGTCACCCTTATCCCAAATTACACCTCTCCTTGATATGCCACCCTTATCCCAAAGTACATCTCTCTTTGATATGCCACCCTTATTTACTCATCAAAATCTATAGAATATTTCCAAAAAGGATAGACCAAAGTCACAAACATCCTGATGGAACATCATCTATAGTTTTAACTAGTAACAATTTCAAAACAATCTTTGTATCCAAACTTTAAAACTTCAGAACCATTAGTTCAAAAACTCTTTATAAAGTATTATTTTAATCATTTCAGAAAGAAATAATTTAATCAACACCATCCAACTTGTACGAATAGCTTGTATCCGAAAAAACCCATTCGGACATTCATATGCAAACCCAGCCGGACATCCTATCCTGTCAACACAAGTCCAGGCAGGCTTGGCCAGACTTCCCATCCGGACAACACTATCTCATTATAGTTCAACATATTTGAATCCGGTCAACAGTTAAATAAGTTAATCAAATCATAAACTTTAATCTGGTCAACTCTCGGCCGGATTTACTCTTTACCGAACAACAAGATGTCCGATACAAGATTCTTCATCGGTCATTTGACCGAACACATTCTTTATCTGGACAACACTATGGCCGGACTTATCCCAATCCGGACAACACTATGGCTAGACTACCAATTCCAAAATCACACTAACACTCTATCCGGTCAACATGGTGATCAGACACTCTCAATCCGGTCAACACAGTGACCGGAGATGAACTTAATCCGGTCAATCAAGATTTTTCAAGAACAAAGCAGGATTCAATATACCAATGATAATAATCACATGCATAGGATGTTTAAAATCACTCACCTTATGCAAACTTAAAAGCAAGAAAGAGACCAACTTCAGTTCCAAAATAATGCAAGCAATCCACAGGATATACTCTCAAAACAACCCTCACTCAAAATTCTCAAAAGAGGCAAGAAACCTTTTGCCTTCACCCCATCCATCTATTTATACCTTATGCAATTATGGAAAGGCGATTGAAGAGTTATCCTATTTAAATATATATTCCCATGTATGCATACCATATTTTATGCATACACACATAATACACATGCATACATACTCATGTATGACTCATAATCATGCTTATACTTAAAAATATACATACGCTTCCATGCATGAAAATACACATACTCACATATTAATCTCATGTAAGCATGTATCCACATGATTAACTATAATAATTAATCATGTACCTACATAATCTTATATCAAATAATTACATATTGATTACCTCAGGTAATAGCCAAGACTTGGTTATCACACTATATATACACAAGATAAGCACAAGGACATAAAGTTGGGATACAACAATTAAGGTACAAAACATGGACCTAACAGTATGGCAGGATCGCCCGTGATGGATGGACCCCCAAGAAGTAGCTCTCATGGTCCATTCTCCCCAAGTCGTTCCTTGTACGCTTCCTCTACCTGTTCCTCGACCATTTCTCCGGCCAGTCACCGACCATTTACTGTCTTTTTCCACAAAACTATATTTTAATGGTTATAATGAAAATACGGGTGTTACAGACCCCCCCCCTCGATAATAACTTAGTAGGGTTTGCCATATTATTTCGGGACTAACACTAAAATTTGGGGTGTTACAGTTGCCCACCATCATCTCCGATGAAATGCAAAAATACAATACACGCACAATAAAACAACAAACAAACGTTCAACACCGCAACCCCACCCCAACCGACCACCTCCATTGCCTGTAACCTTCATCTCTAACCCTCCACCCACTGCCACTACTGTCCTCCACCTACCCACCCAATTGTGCACACGCGCACCCCTATCTACACACCTTTAACCTTCTTTCCAACCCTCCACCCACCTCCATTACTGTTCTTCTTAAAAAACCATAGATATATAAACACATAACAACCACATTCACGCATATGAAGAATGATGGATTGAGAGATACTGACGAGCAGGATGGAAAAAGAACGACAGAGGGGGAGGGGTATTGGCGAGGGATGGGTTCACGTCAAGGCAAGTTAAAAAATGCAAGTAGTTATTTAAAAAATGTTAAAATAGATTAAGGTTGAAATGACCATTTCCCCCTAACTTAAATGGAGCTAATAGAATAACGTAATGGCCGTTAGGGGTGAGGGAACAAACCGTTATAAACATGAAAACACTAAGTCCAATTTCTGAAATAAATGAAGTTTAGGGATCAATATTATAAAAACCACCAAACCACAAGGACCAATCCATAATTAACTAAAAAGTTAAATTGTAGAATATTAAGGGGTTGTTTGGCACTTGTTGATTGGTTTGATAGAGGATGGTTAAGTGGTCAAAATGATTAAGAGGCTCTGTATGATATAATGTAGAATGAAATAAGATCGTTTGGTAACTGTTCTAAATGGACAGTCTGAAATAAATATCCATTTTAACCCTCTGTATAATTTATTTCAATATGAAATATAGTTGTTTGGTAAATGTCTAAATCTTTGAAAATATAACTACATACTTAATATTACTCGTTCAAAAAGAACATACTATATTAATCCAAACAAGCATAACATTACTTGTTCAAATTCTAGATTAAACAAAGACATAACAATCAAATTCAACCTTATGCATTTCATTATGAGTCTAAGCTTACCAACAAGATGAAAACAAGTGAAATTAAAGTTCATTAAAGTGAATGTGTCAAACAATATTGAACAGAAGGCACCAATTGTTTTGGCATTATCTGTTGCCAAACAACAATTCCTCATTATCTTCAATCAAACAACATGGTGGATAAGAATATATATGATGAACGAAGTATTTTTAGGCCAATCTATTTTCTAGACAACCATTCTGTTCCCATATGATTTCTATGGACTCTAAGACTCAGCGACATCGACATCAATGAGCCATTTTCTTGTGATCCAGGAGCACACCGTTTGAGCCTCCTCATGGGTTGTAATATTTAACAGAAGGCACCAGGTAGATGCAAACAATACAACAAACAAAGGCACCAAATAGATTAAACAAATGGCAAAAACATGTTGCATCTTGGTGGTGCTGAATCTTGAAATCTTTCCATTTTCATTATGTTTTACTGTACGAATAATGATTTGGTTGTTTTGCGAATGGTTATTACTAGTAATATGTCCTTATAAGCATATTTCTTTGGATATAAAGTTGTTGTTGCACATACTTCTACTTTTCCTTCAATGAAAACTTGAATAGGAACTGGGTCATGACCTTGGTTATATTGAACAAGCACCAAAGAATGAGTAGCATGTGATCTTCATATTCTGAATTCTCTTTAAGTAAGGACTTTTCCTAATCACTTTTTTTCCATAGATGGATTTCACAAACTGGTATTTTGTTGTTGAATATACTTGTATAGAGGGTTTAAACAGGGATGCAAAAAATGGTCTAATCACATATCAAAATCAAGAGCAAAAATGTGATAACTGGGTTTTTCGGTTATATAATATGGGGTGGGTTTTGAACGGTATTGGTAAGTAAAGAAATTTTAAACTATTATGTTTATTTGCTTACAAATACCACCGCCTATGATTTATGTATATTTTATTTCATGGGGATGAGTGTGAAAATAGTAGTTTTAAAACTATTAGCTCCACCGCCTGTGAATTATTTATGATAATATAAAGTGACAAGATAAGATTCATCTTGTCTGTTTGTTTTTAGAGAGAAGGAAAAAGAATGAAAAACCATACTATGTATGTTTCTTGTGTGAAATCCTTCGTAAGTCTGTAAGAAGAAGAAGTTGATTATGTGGTCATATTTGAAAGGCGCTGTTATGTAAATTCATATCCATGTACGTGAATATAAGGTGAGTTTATGCTATTAACTTTCTCTATTTGGTATTTGAAATATTGAACCATATGGTTCTTATACGGAAAGGATAAAAATTGTTTCTTATATGGAAAGGTGATAAAAATGGTTTCTTATGTAGAATGATAAGGTTCTTTATATAAGTTTCTGTTATGAAACTCTTTTGATGCCATTCTTGGAAAAAATGACAGATTCGGTTATGGTTATATTTTATGTGGGAATAAAGGTGGCATATCAATGAGAGGTGTACATTGGGATAAGGGTGGCATATCAAGGAGATGTGTACCTTGAAATAAGGGTGACAATTGTGAAATCTGAGTTTTGATCATATATTTTGTTATCGCATCCATGAAATGCAATGACCTTGAGTTTTCACCTTTGTGTGATGTGAGGACTTGGGATTATTATTCTTAATTGATGTTATAACAATGTTATTATGATGAGGAGTAAAATTGTTTATAACAATAAAGGCTTTGATTGGTTGTGCTTTGAATTAACAATGTTTTTGGGTTGGTCTGGTTTCTGAATGGTTATACTTCAAGTTATTTCAATAAAATAAAGGTTTAATGAGGAGCCAAAGGTGCTTCGGTTGGTCTTCATGTCTAGCTAGAAGGCCTTTGATTGAAACTGAAGATCCAAGTTCTTCAAATGTTTAACATATCTTGACCTAGAGGCTCTGTGTCTTGGAATTTAATGGTAAGTCCGAGATGTGTATCCAAGCTCTTAGTTCCAAGCATAATTTTTATAGTTAAAATCTTTTGGGCTTAACCATTTCCAACCTTTGGTAGAGGACCAAAGAAGCTCTAGTTAACTTCCATGTTTAACTAGAGGGCCTCTGGTTATGTTTAAAAATTTATTTGCTTTCAAGTATATCTAATTTTTTTTGTTTTCCTTAAGCTCTAGTTAGACAGACTAGAGGCTCTGATCGTCCAGAAGGCCTCTAGTTGGTCATGCATCTTTGGTCGTTAAAGTTTAAGACCAGAAGCTCTAGTTGGTAAGACCAGAGGCTCTGGTCGTCCAGAGGGGCTCTGGTTGGCTTGCCTCTGGATTCCTTTTACTTCTAATCGATGACCAAAAGCACTAGTTATCATGTCTTATGTTAATATTGCTTTGAGTTGGCCCAGACTTCAAAGTCAGCCTTAATGCCTTGTTTTAGTTTGGCTTTGCTCTGGTTGGTAGACCAAAGGAGCTCTTGTCCTTAAGGGCCAGAGGAGCTTTGGGTGATCCCGCACAGAGTGATGCGAGGAATTTGAGAATCTCGCACAGAGTGTTACAGAGCTGAGTGGTCACGCTCCATGTGCGGCGAGGAAGATTTATAAATCCATATTTGAATGCGATATTTGAGTTATGTTTTATCAAAATGTTATATATATTTATATAATTACAAATATGATTTTATAACAGGTTTTGGTGATTTTCACCCTGTAATCGCATAAAAAGGGATTTTTTACTAGACCTCAAGGTCTAACCCACATTTTGTGTTTAAAAAATGTGCATTACAGATCAAGTATTATCAAGGGATAAGAGAAAGGGGAACATGTGAATTTTCCTTTTGTGCTTACATGGATTATGAATAAGAGCATGTTATCTATTGGTTTTAGAATGCTTATTATATATGCAAGTTATGTACAAGAACTTTATGGAAAATTTTGGTTGTTAATTTTGTAATATAGCTTCTTGTACTTGTTGGAATCTAATGTGTACTATTGAGTTTTTCGTTATATGTAATATATGGTTATATGCAAATGTGGATCTTGGGGTGTTAGAAAAAACAAAATCGAGAGTAAAAAATAGGGTTAAATAAATCATAGAAAATGGAGAGATGTTAAATAAATCGAACTAGAAAACATAGCAGAATCAAAGAAAAATCGAATAAAGAGTACCTGAATATGTTTCAAACAGAAATCAACCATAGAAACATAGCATATTCAATTAATGAGGGGGGTTGGATTCTTGAGAATACCTAGAGAACGTGGAGAGCAACACGAGAGAGAGAGAGGGGGAGGCAATCTTGGAAAATAGGGATCTACATAATTTAGGAAGAGCGAAGATACAAAATTGTTCAAAGGTTTTTAGAACTATAAAGAAACATAATATTTTTTTACTAGACAAGATTTATCTCTTAGCAATTATTCCCTCTTAATGGAACTATTAAAACACAAACAAAAGTCCCCTTCAACGAAAATATATTTCATTTAGGGTTATTTGGTTTTTTATTCATTAAGTTCTAAATCTATTAAATTGTTTTTAAACATCAATCTGTCTGGATATATTGTTGTTTGATTAAATAAATAATATGAACAACAAAAAATAAGATTTTAACCGTATATCTACATAAGCGTTGAATGAAAATAAATTATTTGATAAATATTTAAAATAACAAGAAATTTAACACAATATGATAAATTATTTGAAATAACATAAATAATAT
>NW_020203712.1:0-2310 GCF_001531365.2 Cynara cardunculus var. scolymus | reverse complement strand
TAAATCTTTAAGTCACAAAGAAATAAAGACTCCGGACTACGGTAGTCTTAAAGGATATAATAGAATGAGTTATATCATACAACACACATACAAATGCCACCCTTATATCCAAAGGTACACCTCTCCTTGATATGTCACCTTTATCCCATGGTACACCTCTCCTTGATATGCCACCCTTATCCCATGGTACACCTCTCCTTGATATGCCTCTCTTATTTCTTCATCAAAATATTTTCACAAAATAATTTCAAATAAACTGCAGCTATTGAAATTATTATCAATACAAAAATATTTCTTTCAAAACTTCCTTTTTATGATAAAATAACATTTCTCATCGAAAACACAACATTACATCAAATCCAGTCAACTTTGACTTAGCCGGACTTCAAATCCGGTCAACTATCCGGACAACACAGCCTAAGCTTTGTCCGATTAAACACTTGAACAAATTTCAATTTTGTCCGGATAATAAATCCTGTCAATACCCCGCATAAAGCTTGAACGATTTATCACTTGGAATATAAACCATCTTTGTCCGGATAACATGTCCGGTCAATACCCCGCTCATTACTTAGCCGATTTAAAATAATTCGGCCACTATTAGGTCGTATTCTTACTTCTCAGTTTAAAAAGATAACTTTTCTTACCAATCATAACCCGATCAACACTTAACCGATTTAAGATAATCCGGACAATACATCGATTAACCTTTGTCCGATTTAAAATAGTCCGGACAATACTTCRTCCATCCTTTGTCCRATTTAAAGTAATCCGGTCAAACCTTRTCCGGTTTAATATCCGGATAAACACTTAGAGCAAAAAGACTGATTTCTATCCAATATTCAAACAAAATTCATATGAAACCAGTAATAATCTTTATGCAAAAGAGTTTTARAAACTACTCACCTTATCAAGCTTTTGAAACCAAACACTTGAATCTTTAGCCAAGAATAATCCGGTCAACTCTCTTCTCTTTTTAAATCAAACAACTTTTGCCAAAGCAAGAAGGAAAAATATGGAGGCTCAACCTCCCTTTTATACTTTACAAATCAGGAAAGTCGGCTAATCAGTCCTTTTTTCTTATTCACACTACCATATACACATATGCACACATGCACACACACATGCATGTATACATATATTATGTGTATATATATATATATATATATAACATATGCATTTCATATTATGCACATTTTCACATACCAGCATGATCAATCTAACAATTTATCATGCTATCACGAAATCATTTAATCAGATAATTCACACATTAATTTACCTTGGGTGGTAACCAGGATCCAGTTATCACATTATCCACCCCTTAAAAAAAATTCGTCCCGGAATTCCTTTAATTAAAAAGCCATGGGTATTCTGATCTCATCTTTGATTCCAATTCCCATGTTGCTTCCAGTCCTTTGTGAAACTTCCACTGAATTTTCACCAGACTTATTTCTTTGTTTCTCAACACCCTGATCTTTCTGTCGATTACAGCTTCCGGTGTTTCTACAAAATTCAACTTACTGTCTAATTGAATCTCTGGTAACGGTATAGCTAAACTCGGATCAACCAAACATTTCCGTAAATTCGACACATGAAAAGTGTTGTGAATTAGATTCAGTTCTTCTGGCAGCTCTAACTGATATGCTACTGGTCCAATTCGCTTACATATTTTGAATGGCCCCACATACCTTGGACTGAGCTTTCCTTTCTTTCCAAATCTGATAACACCCTTCCATGACGAAACTTTTAACATCACAAAATCACCTATACCAAATTCAATCGGCTTTTGACGATTATCAGCATAACTTTTCTGACGATCTTGTGATGTTTTGATTCTTTCACGGATCAGTTCAATTTTTTTAGAAGTTTCTTGGACAATTTCAGGACCTGTCAACTGTTTTTCACCCACTTCATTCCAACATAACGGCGTTCGACATTTACGTTCATACAACACTTCATACGGTGCTGCTTGGATACTGGAATGGTAACTATTGTTATATGCAAACTCTATCAATGGCAAGTGATCTTCCCATGATCCCCCGAAGTCAATAATACAGCTTCTTAACATATCTTCAAGAGTTTGAATAGTTCTTTCACTCTGTCCATCAGTCTGCGGATGATAAGCTGTACTTAATCGAATTTCAGATCCCAAAATCCATTTTAATCGACAAGGGAACACCGTGTTTGGTAATAATTTCTTTGATGTAAATCTGCGCTAACTTTTCTAAAAAGTATTTCTCCCTTATTGGTAGAAAATGCGCAGATTTAGACAAACGATTAACAATTACCCAAATCGCGTCATACCCCTTT
>NW_020203711.1:12032-18187 GCF_001531365.2 Cynara cardunculus var. scolymus | reverse complement strand
TTTCAGGTTCCCAAGTTGCTTCGGGGCCTTTGTGAAACTTCCAATGTACTAATACCAACGGAATCTCCTTGTTTCTTAGTGTTTTAATCTTTCGATCCGATATGCGTTCYGGCTCTTCAATGAAGCTTAACCTCTCGTTTATGCTTACCTCATCYAGTGAGACCACAACATCCTCTTTGGCTAAACATTTCTTTAGATTCGACACATGGAATGTATTATGAATCCTTTGAAGCTCATCAGGTAATTCTAGTCTGTAAGCCACTGCTCCCACTCGGCTTATAATTCGAAWTGGTCCTATGTAACGTGGTCTCAACTTCCCTTTCTTTCCAAACCTAAGTAAGCCCTTCCAAGGTGATACCTTCAACATTACTTTATCATCCTTTTGGAATTCAATTGGTTTCCTCCTTTTATCAGCATAGCTCTTTTGACGATCCTGAGCAACCTTTAGTCGCTCTCTAATTTGGACTACCTTATCGGATGTTTGTTGGATTAACTCCGGCCCAACTAACTGCTTTTCCCCAACTTCTTCCCAGCAAACTGGTGTTCTACACTTCCTTCCATATAACACCTCGAATGGTGCTGCTTGGATGCTACTATGGTAACTGTTGTTGTAGGCAAATTCTATCAAGGGCAAGTGGTTATCCCAATTTCCACCTAGGTCGATAGCACATGCCCTTAACATATCTTCGAGTGTTTGAATGGTTCGCTCACTTTGTCCATCTGTCTATGGGTGGTAAGCCGTACTAAGCTTGATTCTTGAACCTAACTCCCGTTGAAAAGTCTTCCAGAAGTTGGAAGTGAATCGACTATCCCTATCGGRGATGATGGACAACGGTACTCCATGACGAGAGACAATCTCGTCGATATACAGCTTGGCAAGCTTATCCAAAGTGTATGTTTCCTTAATTGGCAAAAAGTGAGCGGATTTCGYTAATCGATCCACTATTACCCAAATTGCATCGTGGTTCCGTAAGGTCTTAGGCAGCTTTGTCACAAAGTCCATGGTGATGTGATCCCATTTCCAAACTGGGATCTCCATAGATTGCAGTTGTCCATATGGTCGTTGATGTTCTATTTTGACCTTCAGGCAAGTTAGACATTGTTCCACATAGTTGCCAATGGCTTTCTTCATTCCTGGCCACCAATACAAGGCTCTTAAATCTCTGTACATTTTGTTTGTTCCCGGGTGAATTGAGTATCTTGACTTATGAACCTCATCTAAAATCATGTCCCTACACTGTCCAACCTTTGGGACCCATATTCTACCTTGAAATYGTTTCAACCCTTGAGTGTCATCTTCGAGGAATTGTACTTGACCTAAGATCCTCTCAGTCTTTTGATTCTGCCTTATCAGACCGTCYTGTTGGGCCTCTAATAACTTTTCAATCAGACTTGTGGCGGCTCCTAAACTCATAGCAGAATGGGTGCTATGTGATCCTTGCGACTCAAGGCATCGGCTACCACGTTGGCTTTTCCTGGGTGGTAACGTATCTCACAGTCGTAATCCTTTAGTAGCTCCATCCATCTTCTTTGTCACATGTTTAACTCCTTTTGGTCAAACAGGTATTTTAGGCTTTTATGATCTGAGAAGATCACACATCGAGTTCCATACAAGTAGTGCCGCCATATTTTCAATGCGAACACCACCGCCGCTAGCTCTAGGTCATGAGTTGGGTAGCGTTTTTCGTGATCTTTTAACTGTCGCGATGCATAGGCAATCACTTTTTCCCGTTGCATAAGTAAACATCCTAATCCTTGACGGGATGCATCACTATATACTACGAAGTCCTCWGAGCCTTCAGGTAATGATAAAATTGGAGCGCTACAAAGCTTCTCTTTAAGGATCCGAAAAGYGTCCTCTTGCGTTGGCCCCCACACATACTTGCTTGACTTTTTCGTTAAGGATGTCAGAGGGATGGCTATTCTTGAGAAATCCTTTATGAATCTTCGATAATATCCAGCCAATCCTAGGAAGCTCCTTATCTCTGTTGCTGATCTCGGAGTTTCCCATTTCATCACTGCTTCTACCTTGCTCGGGTCCACCATGATACCCTTTTAGTTGATCATGTGCCCGAGAAATTGTACTTCGCGGATCCAAAACTCGCACTTTGAGAATTTGTCGTATAACTTTTCTTTCCTTAGTAACTTCATTACTGTACGCAGATGACACCCATGCTCCTCTTTGTTTCTTGAGTATATGAGAATGTCATCGATGAAGACGATGATGAATTTGTCCAAGTAGGGCTTGCATATTCGATTCATCAAGTCCATGAATACCGCAGGGGCGTTTGTCAAACCGAAGGGCATGACCACAAACTCGTAGTGCCCATAACGAGTTCTAAATGCCGTCTTTGGGACATCTTCCTCACGAACCTGCAACTGGTGATAGCCTGAACGTAGATCGATCTTTGAGAAATAACTTGCTCCTTGTAGTTGATCGAATRAGTCGTCTATTCGAGGTAGTGGGTATCTATTCTTTATTGTCGCCTTATTCAACTCCCTATAGTCGATGCACATGCGCATTGATCCATCTTTCTTTTTCACAAATAGCAYTGGTGCTCCCCATGGGGACGAACTCGGTCRGATGAACCCTTTATCCAASAATTCCTGGATTTGGGTYATTAGTTCTTGCATCTCCGAAGGTGCTAGTCGRTATGGTGACTTAGCAATCGGTGTGGCTCCGGGTGTTAATTCGATCCTAAATTCGACTTGTCTTTCAGGAGGTACCCCTGGTAGGTCGTCAGGGAACACATCAAGGAATTCCCAAACCACCGGGACCTCTTCTATAGCTCCCTTTTYTATTTTAGCATCTATGACGTAAGCTAAGTACGTCTCACATCCTTTACGAATACATCTCCTAGCTTTGATCACTGATATGAAGTTAACGTGGTTGCCAGGCCTACTACCGTACACAGTGATCTCCTTTCCATCTTTATTTCTCACTCGAATTTGTTTCTTGAAGCAAATAATGTGAGCCTRGTGTTTAGACAACCAGTCCATTCCTATGACAACATCGAATTCTCTAATGCCCATAGGTAATAAGTGGACCACAAAGTCTTRACCCTCAATTTCTAATGTGCAGTTATCAAAACACTCTCGCACCATAGTGATGTTACCATTAGCAKTTTCGACCTCTAAGTTTTGGCTAAGTAACATAGGTGGCCTTCCCAATMGCATGCAAAACTTAGTRGAGACAAAAGATTTATTTGCACCCGAATCAAATAACACTCTTGCAGKTATTTTGTTGACCARAAATGTACCTGTCACTACATYGGGTGCGTCCTTTGCTTCTTCCGCAGTCATCTGGAAGACTCGASCCTTTACTTTTGGCGCCTCAGGCTTCTTTCCGCTTGATCCCCCGAGCAACCTTGGTGGCTCYGCGTTCYTCTTGGGGMATTCCCTTTGGCGATGTCCGGGATCACCACACGAGTAGCAGATTGGTCTAGCCTTGCATTCCTTCGACATATGCCCCGATTTTCCACAAGTGAAGCAAACTCCCTTGCCATATCTGCATTCACCTGGATGGTTCCTTCCACATGTGGCGCATGCAGTTACTGTCCCACTTTCCCCCCAAACACTTGGGCCCTTTTARATTTCCCTRGGCCAGCTTGATTGATCTTTCTCTTCTTAGATGCATCCGGGACATAACTGTCCTTTTCAGCAAGAGTGGCTAGCTCTACCGCATCTTGAAAGGTAGCAGGTTTTGACATCCCAACAAGTCTCCTAAGTTCCCTCTTTAGTCCGTCGACAAATCGATTCACTTTCCTCATCTCGGTATTCACCTGATGCTCCGCAAATCGGGACTTCTCAATAAAGATCTCCACATATTTCTCCACGGTCATGTTCCCTTGCTCCAATTGTAGGAACTCGCTTTCCAGTATTCTCAACTGGAGTGGTGAGAAAAACTTTTYGCTCATTAATTCTTTGAATTCCTCCCAAGTGAGRGATGCAGTTCCARCTAGTCCCCTAGTGGCTCTAATTGATTTCCACCATTGCAAGGCAYTCGATTTGAACTTGGTTGATGCGAACTGCACCATATCACTTGGTGCACAATGACATGTCAGGAAACAACTCTCCATCTCGTCGAGCCAGTTCATAGCTGCTAGTGGTCCATTTTTGCCCTCGAAAACCGATGGGCAGGTGCTGGTGAAGGATTTGTAACTACATCCCTTACCATTRGGTTTCTTAACCTCATTATGGTCGAAGAGTGCCTCCCCATTTGACTCCTCATGATYGTGAGATTCATTCTTAGATGACTCTTTAACTTYATAGGTTTTACTTCTCGRAGGTTCGGTATGCTTCAAATGAGCATCAACCATCTTAAGTGTTGCAGTTTGAATGCATTCAAGCATTCCAGRCAAAGCAGCGTGCATACAACGTGYTATCTCTTYGGCAATGTTCACATCTGGCTGTGTAGGCTGGATCGRTGGTCTACTAGGACCACTTCGGCTTCGGGTTGGGGTTGAGGTCACTCCCTYGACTCTGTTATCTTCATGACCATTAACATTCATCGATCTTGTCACTCTCTTCGACATTCTATAATAATGAACATTTCGACTTTTAGTATACCTATGCACACTATTTTATTCTTATTATAAAATTTCACTACGCACAAAAGTAAACTTCACGTATTTTCTCTTCTCGCTCRGTGGTTGGGACTCGTCTCATCACTAACCATCCCACTATAAAGATAGGCGAGCTATACATACATATAATACATGTAACTTTATCAACAATTTGGCATATATCAAAATCATTTAATGCAAGTATCACATATCGCGTTCTAAGTAATTTAGAYCAAGTACCGCGCACGGGTAAAGAGGTACAATACACTTCTCATTCATCCTTGTAAAGTTCGCAGTTCTAAATAGTGCAAAGTTTTCAGATTCTTTGAGATCTGCTTATTTCTAACTGTGATTGATGCTTTTCTTGCAATTAGATATTCTACAATTATCAAGTAAAACTTAGGTCAGCAGCTATGCATAAACTTATTATCACTTAATACACTTCTAGATGTTTAGGTCAAATATGAACAATTCCATAACATAATGTGACGTAATGTCACGTACYATGTATTACTYGAGAGAGAAAGTTGATACAAAAATTCCTATTACATCACAAAAATTCGGGATATGTTGAGCCACTAGAACATGTCTCCAAAGTGTCAACAATCAAAAGTATCCCAAAATGTACTACCTCATCTAKAAAGTAATAGTTACTCATAGGAAATGAACTTTCAGGTCTCTCTCTYGCAGGCAAACTTTACTCCTAAGGCATATCAGGGAGGTATGGGTCCCTCATCCATTGCTCGAAGGTCACAGGGGGCTGGGAATGCCACAGTGTGCTAACTCTTGGGCCCCTCTTGTAGCACTGGACCCAGGCGGCGAGGTATCCCTTCACAGCTCCTACGTAATGTGCGGTTGCTCTTGTATAGTAACGAGACCTATCTCCAATACGCCTAGTCCAAGTCCTAGCGGCTATCCTCCGTTCTTGCGCTAATTCTAACCTCAATACGTGTCGTTCCTCTAGCAAGTTATCCCTTGTAGTCAGTGCCCTGAGGTGTGCCCTTTGCAGGTTATCAAGCCRCCCTCTCATCTTCTCATTCTCTCTTACGGATCGGGACAATCTATCATTTGACTCATCAATTGTTCTTTTTAGGGCCACTATCTTTTCTTCCAAGTTTGAGCGTGTGGGAGAGCTTGGCGTGTATTCTTCGGATGGCTCACTTGAGGTTTCCTCTCGGATCGACCCTTGGGATGGCATACCCCGTGGGGATAATTGGTTGCCACTCGGAGTGCCTCGTCCTGAAGTGTGTCCCACGTTATGGCTCTCGCTAGAGCAATGACTATTCGCCGACCCGCCGATTGGACCTAGTCCATAAGGTGTTCTCCGCCCTCCGGGCCCACGCCCGCGCCCTCTCCCCCGGTCGATGGCCCTAGTGTGTATAGTGTGCACCATTTTCCTACAGGTCACAAGGAAAACACTATGTTATCTATCGATAAAGATCAAACTTCCTGGTGATGCAAAAATGTAATACCCCAAATTATCATGTTCTATAATTCTCATAAAGTTTAAGCTTAGGCTAAAAGAAGACTTAACCTATTTCTCTTAAACTAAAGCTCTGATACCAACTTGTCACGCCCCGATTTTTTTTT
>NW_020203711.1:5300-11972 GCF_001531365.2 Cynara cardunculus var. scolymus | reverse complement strand
AATTGCAAGCCCTCCTTTCATGTCCAACCCACCCCGTACGGTGGACGAATCTTGCCTAATCATACTAGTTGCATATCGTTTATTTGCAATACTCACTCATTAATGCAAATCTCATCGTGACATGCAACCTACGTCTCATGCAAGTGACAACATAAAATCTCATATGCATCATCATCATTTTTCACATTGTACACATATTTGAATATTATATTGATAGTATCAAGTCATCATAATCTATCTCATCAACATCATCTTTCATATCATGCATAGACTTAAATATCATGCACATCAATATAATCAAGTTACCATCATATACATATAAACACATCATGCAAATATCATGGATAAAATACTTTTATAATAATCATGTATATATCCCATAAAAATCGCATAATGTACTCACCTTGAATCGTTAACGTTTGATAGGTCGTTTTCTCAAAAACCGCAACCTACATGATAATTTATACCATTCCTAAGCATCTTAAATAATCGTAATTAAATTGATTACTATTCTTTAAAAATCTTAACAYGACTTTTCTTTTTATWGATCAACCCCCGATAGCATCATATCTCATGCTTGTCTCCAATATTTCTTGGTATATTTAATAAGTCGAATATTAAAACGGTGCTTAAAAGTCCAATCCCAAAGCATATGGGCATTTTGGTAATTTTATTAAACAATACTCAAAGTATTGTTAAAATACCGATTCCCTAATTGTGAAGTCATTTTGGTACTTTCATAAGGGTAATAATCAAAATAWGACATATATACCAATTCCCAATACATAGGGTCATTTCGGTAATTTATAGGGCGAATACGTAAASTATTGCTAAAATACCGATTTCCATGTTGTAGGGTCATTTTGATAATTTCATATGAAAATGAAGTTCATAAACCAATCCCCAAGACATAGGGTCATTTCGGTAATTTATGAAGCAAATACGTAAAGTATCGCTAAAATACCGATTTCCACATCGTAGGGTCATTTTGGTAACTAAACGGATAAATAATCGAAATKGGGTCAAAATTTGCATTTTAAACCAACTTMATGAAAGTCTCATAAGATTATTATKCATAAATTATTTCTGAAAATTCACGGAACTAAATGTTAATTTTTGAAACTTAAATATAAATGTATATTAACAATAACAGTGCATGATAAATCACGAAAATGGTTCCAGCTTACTGGTTAACGTCCCAAACATTAGCACAGAGGTCGCGGGTTCGATTCCCGGCCTCAACGTCTTCCTTACAATTTTTAATATAAACAGGTTTGGGTCTTGGGCTGGGCTGACCAGGCCCGTGAGCGACCACAATCCACAGCGTGAGCGACCACAGTCCACTACACAGCTCAAAACAGAGAAGAAAACAATAGCCATGGCTGCTCATTTTTGAGCTTTTCGAGCTTTAAAATTGCTCGTTTCTTGACCATTTTTATTCATTCTTTTTGCACCAATCTCTTGGTAATATTTTTACCAACATTTTGACATAAATAACACGAATTTTCATCAAGAAATGAGTTCCATTTAGTCATTTAAAGTTTGATTTTAAAACTAAAACTTAACAACTTAAAAAACACAAAAATCGAACAACGAAAACACAACTATGAGACAGGAGGCTACTGGGGTTTGATAGATTACTTAAAAACGAAGCTATACACATAAAAATCAAGAGATTTGGTTAAGAATCTCACCCAAAATCGGTGAAAAACCGAGATTTTCGATCCCGAACTTCAAACTCCGATTTCTCTCTCAAAACTCAACTATTCTTCGAGATATTTGAACCCAAAACGATCATAAACCGGTGCTCTATATTTATATGCAAGAGTTTTGTCATATTAGTTGACGAAATCRGACCAAATCGCGATTTTTTTGCTGAATGGTCGTTTTCTTAAACAGACTTGTACTGTTGGCAAAACAGGTCCCTTAAGTTTGAAAAAGATGACATTTGCTCCYCTGAACTTTCTGACATTTGCCACCAACCCCCTGATTTCACTATTTTAACAAGACTTACACTTTTTACCCCTAAATCAACATTTTATTTCAACTTTGGTCATTTCTAAGTTTAAGATTTCGATAATTATTTCCTCAAATAATCACATAAATATTTTAACACTTCAAATAAATTTAATAACTAAAATTTATATATTTAAAGACTCGTATAATATATACATATATATATATATATATATATTTAATTTTTTTTTTGGGTTTTACACTTAAACCCACTCAAATTTCTTGATATTTGGAAAAACCCGGCTGATCTCATTATTTTGGATTATGGACATAACATGACTTTTGGAAGGTTCCTATTTATAGTAATTTGTGAAACCCAAAAATAGCCGGAACAAAATTTATAATCTGTCCAAAAATCAGCTTTTGAGTAAAATATTTTGATTCCTTTTAATATATAATTTTTGGGATAATTTTAGAATAAATAATAAAATATTAACTTTAATTTATAAAACCCGACGACATTACATAAGATTCAACTTAACTTTGTCCTTGTCAAGAACCCATAGGTGATCTAAATTATGGATGTTGGTCTGTTTAGGAAGGTTAGGGCGGACATTGAGCACTTCAAANTGCTTGACAGGGAAGGTGGGCAGTCACGATCAGACCTCGCAAGCAATGATATCCATCGTTTATGGGATATACTTCAACCTTCCTTTGGATTACGCGCATCTAATTTTCGAGGATATGGTCGGGTTAATCAAGAAGAAATGCGCCAGTCAGAGGGGCGAGAAATCGAAGGTCAAAGCACATAAAAAGGCGAAGGAGGACATGAACCAACCCAACCTCATCCTGCAACGTTTCCTTGGTCTGGTCTTTGGTGATTTGTTAGCCGCGAAGCTCCCCTCTGTGGAGCCAAATGCAAGGCTCTACCCATTCAAGGAGTTTCACCCCACTGAGCATAAGCAAGGGTACAGAAGCCCTAGACCCTTATCCAGAGCCATGCTCAGATTTCTTAGTCACGAAGATAGGAAAACCTATAGACGTGGATTCAGGCGACAAGAACCGATCCTTGAGACCCCACCACGAATAGGAGTCCCCTTAGGAGAAAAGATTGAAAAAATGAGGGTTGAGGGACGCACGGAGGAGCCTGCAAAGACTGGTAAGACGAGTGAGGCAATCCCTAGAAATCCAAGTCCCCCAACCAAGAACGCTAAGAAGACACAGAAGGATGCCGATCCTTCTGTGAAGAAGAAAGGGAAAAAGAGGCATGCAGAAGAAGAATGCCCAAGTGGAACTCTGCCAAAGACCAAGAAGAAGAAAATCAAGAAGGCTCAACCGACAGAGCCTGTGGTCACAGAACAAGTAGCCACAGAGCCTGTGACTGCAGAGGCCGCAGCACAAGAGAGCCCGACAGAGGCCACAACACCAAAGCGCAGAAGGTTGCGCAAAGTCGTTCTTGAAGACTCCCCAATAGAACATATCAAGGATGTTCTTGTCAATATCCAAAAGGAGTTCAGAGCGCCAATTGACATATCCAAGTTGGGGACAGAAGTCGTCTTAGACGACGAAGAAGAAGAAGAAGAAGAAGAGCTAGGTGAGGATGAAAAAGATGCCGAAGGCACACAACCAAACTCACATCCCAGTGCATCCCACGTTTCTAGGGGCCCTGTTCTAGAGGGATCCCCTATTGAACAAGGCACGCACACGCCGAACCCAAACCAGCCTACCCATACAGAGGACACTCTTTCGTCCTCTGTGGAACACACAGCCGGGCAACCTCATATAATTCCTCCATCCTCTCAAAAGGATGAAGGTTTTACCACAAGAGTCCATTCGTCCAAGGACTCGACAGAACCAAGAGAGGCATCCGTTGCTTCTCCACACGCGAGTGACCATCAAACACGTGCTTCAGAGGCACAAATGAGGCACACAGAGACAGAGGGTCTAGAACGCCCTCTGTCCCCACTAGATCACTCTGCCATGATAGGCTCTAAACCTACAGGGCAAGAAATCTATAGAACACCAGTAGGCTCTCCTTAAGGAGATGTTCGAGGATCTGGTGGAAGTCCCCGAGCGGACTACACAATACCAGTCGCTGAGGGTGCCTCAAGCTCCGAGGCTACTAGACCAACATGTGTTGGTGGTCTAGGTTCCCAGGATACGTATGTGACAAAGGGGGAGCTTAAAACCTTTGCCACATAAGTATTCAAGAAGATAGACGAGTTGAAAAACTTGTTTATCTCTCACACGGTGCCACAAGACTTCTCATCCATCACAGAGGCTCTGAAGGAGTTGACGTCAACCACAGCAGAACTCAAGTCAACACTTTCAACCCTTCAGAGCTCTGTCCTTCAAAAGGACGACCTTGCAGAGGCCTTCCAAGCCATGACGCTCAATCCTTCTTCAATCAAAAGGTTGAAGACAGAACTCATAGAGATGGCTGCCCAATTTGCTGCTGATCTCGTCTTTGCGGGCTATACGAATTACTCTTCATTCAGATACGAGATCAAGGAGATGTTCTCTTCTGCGGTCACCTACGGCCTCAGCACCAAGACCTCAAGGGCCAACATCAATCATCTGGCAACTTGCAGAGAGCTAGATGCTATGGTGGAAGCCCTAGGGGATGTTGTGACCAAGAACATCACCCAACTCCTTACAGAGGCCCGAGCATGAAACACATTAATCAGAGACTGCACGTCACAACTTGTGAAGGAAGGTGACCTTCTATGAAGCGAGATCTTCTGAAGTGTCTTCAAGCTAAGATGTGCAACAAAGATAGATGTAATGAATGCTTCTTTAGGTGCAGAACAGGTGATCGAGAAGATGTTCAAGGCGGCCACCAAAATCCTACTTCACTTGAAGAAGGCTCCCCTGGATACATTCAAGGCAGAAGCCAAAAAGAACCATGACGATCAAGAAGGTGATGATCGTGATCGTCATGAGGGGGAGAAGAAGGCTAAGAAAAAACCAGAGCCAAAGAAGACTCATGCCAGAGGCGTCAAGATCGTGGACTCTACAACTGCCTTGTTCTCAAAAGGCAAGGAAAAGGCACCAGAGCCTAAAGGCAAAGGTAAAAGCAAAGTTGTAGAGTCACCACAGAAGGGGTCGTCGTCTAGYWCAGAGACTCCASARCCAATAAAYRAAGAAGAWTAYAGAGACGACCCAGCRCTCCTYGAAGYTTTAAAGGCWTCYCTGGYAGAGGCTCAAGCCAAGAAGGGCAGAGGCCCCATCCCTCACARAGAAGGAGAAGGCTCTTCATCACAACTCCCACAAGTCCAAGAAACGTCCACGGGTACGTTTGACGCTCTRYAAGGAACCGTCAAACCCATCCTTGCAGAGGGGTCAACCCAGAGGTCAATTCTGGAAGAAGAAGAAGCCAAGGTGCCAAAGTTTGCCACGGTAGGAAGGGTTTATGAAATATTCGAATCTATGAGCAAGATTCCAATGCCAAAAGTCAGAACAGAGCCCGTTACTACTTTGGAAGAAATTCAAGTGTGGAGGTACTCTGCAGCAGACACAGAGCCTCCCTATGATCCAGAGCTCACAGGGATCCCTTCTGCTGCAGCCAAGTTCCAGTTCTCTAAGCTCACAAGGCCTCGTGAGCAAGTCTTCTCAGAGCACATGATCACCTCCCTAGAGACAATTTCTCCAAGGACAATGCTAAAGAAGAAGGAGCTCTATGCTCAGTATGTAGTAAGGAGGGAAGAAGGCAACCTGTATACATTCACAGGCGCTGACCTCCACAACCTCTGTGTGTTTGATGTCATCTACATGCAAAAAATTCTCAACATCTACATGGAGAGGAGGTCAAGCTACTCAATATCGCTCAGAAGGCTGCTTGAGGTCATGCACGCACAAGTAAGATATTATAGCCAGAAGGACTTCGAGCTCGCGGTCAGGTTAGTCCAAAAAGATCTAAAGATCTTCCATCCATATAGCAGGCCTGGTTGGATACTTATGTATCATCCAAACTCCATTATTCACAACCCTACTTTTGGGTTTGTATATTTGGATAAGGATGAAATCCTAAGGTTCTATGATCCAACAGAATCACACAAGTACTCAACAGAGACGCTAGAATGGATATTCAAAAGGGCAGCGACAGAAGTGGACAAAGGACATCTAAGGATGAGCGAAGTGTCTCGCATCTTGGAGGTTATCAAAATGCAAATCAACTTTAGAGAATGGATCTTCAACGTCTACAGAACGATCAAGTCGGATATGCTATACGCAGTAGACGATTTTCCAGAATCTGTCGTTTGATAAACCTTCTGTACCTGCTTTAGGCCTATATTTCACAAATTTTTGGAATTTTCTCTTAATTCTTGTAATTCTTTTCAGAGGATGAACTTTTATCTCCTCTTGTAGTTTCTTTCAATTAAGTCATTTCTTGCATTTAATTTTCTAATTTTACTTTTTCATACTTAGGGGGAGATTGTTAGCTCTCATTTCTCTTAATGTAAAAGTATGGAAAAAGTAAATATTGCAAGTGTTGACAGAAGAGGTTCCACCACAGAAGATCACAGAGGACCAACAACAGAAGGTGTTTTGTCGTATAAGTGAAGTGTGACAGAACCTCTGTTGTCTACCACAGAGGTTCTGGAAACTGGTCCTCTGTATTCAAAGCATACAAGTCAAAGATGACAGAACCTCTGTTGTCTTTCACAGAGGTTATGGAAGATGATCCTCTAGAATCAAGTGCTCTCAAGTCACATC
>NW_020203711.1:1745-3227 GCF_001531365.2 Cynara cardunculus var. scolymus | reverse complement strand
TTGTAAACATTTTCAATCAATTGAAAATCATTTGAAGCTTATCTCTCGTGTTCTTCATTCATCAACTGTGTTCTTCATTGATTATTACTCTGCTTGTTCTTATTGCTTTCGCTGCACTAATACTGTCAAATAGATCATCCAGAGTAAGTGATTAATATCCAAAACTGAGTTAATCGATCCTATCAGAAGCTGATCGCAAGAAGAAGCATAAGCTACAAGACAAGGACAAGCAATGGAGCGAAGCAAAGCTGAAAAATAGACTCAGTCCCCGCTCAATCATCAACGTCAGCATCAGCGAATGATCCAAAGACGGTGGAACTCTTGCCTCAATGTTCATCACTAGGGACAATCTTGATGCCGTTACCGAGTATCCTTCCTACCTAGGCCGCTATGGATACAGCAAATGGATGGAGATCAGACGAGCCATTCAGCAATCCAAGTCGAGACACAAGACACTTATCGAGGACACCATCAACGAGCTCATCAAAAGGATGTCCAGGTATGTCATGGACCATTCCTAAGGAACGAACATGAAACAAGGTCCTCCTTAGATGAAGTCCTGAAGGGTCATATGAGTACTGACATTTCTATGCTGAATCTTGACTTGCCAGATAAGGGTCCCTATACACCCAACTATGTGCATTTTAAACCTGAGTTAGGAGTTATATTCCTTGACTATGAAGGTGAAGTCAGATTTCAGAGGGTGTCAGAGCTACATCTATGTCCAATGGATCACTTGGTGTATCTCTTGCTCTGGATAGATGATAGCATGCCTGGAAAAGTTGTTGATCTGAAGATACGAAGGGAATTCCTACGTCGAAGAAACCTTGGTGAAAATGTACCTGATTACATAGATCTAAGTATTCTAGAATAAGATTCTCTTTGTAACAACAATCCACTTTTCCTTGTAAATCCTTTTTCTATATCTTATTTCATTGATTGTATTTACATTATGTAAATTCTGAACATGTACTGTAATACTTGTATTATTTCCATTGTGTGACAGCAGTCAAATTCGAAATCTCAGGTTAGCTTTTGTTAAGATTATATTAGTGTTATTGAAGTTAATTTATAGATTAGGAGTTAGTTAGATTAGTTTAGTTGAAAAATTTTAAGAATTTTCGGTAGTTGCTTAGAAAGTCCGGTTCCGGTCCGAAATTATCTGAAATGTCCTATACAGTACCAATTGCTCTAATTTATACCCAATATATAAAAAACACTAAGTTTTAGTGTTTTAAATATAAAACTTTTCTATTTAAATAAATTTAGTCATTGTGGGCTTTTAGAATGAAGAAAAATGTCAAAATTGAGAAATTGGTCTTTTGTGCATTTGGGCTTAGTTTTTATAAAAAAAAAGATATTTGAGATTGGGTTGGGCCTTCCATGGCCGGCCATTCCCCCCCCCCCCATTTTCCTCCTCCCACATATAAATAATTTCATTTTTCATTAAACCTCATTATTTCTCCATTCAAATCTCAAAAC
>NW_020203711.1:0-1515 GCF_001531365.2 Cynara cardunculus var. scolymus | reverse complement strand
AGGTATGCAAACTGTGAAACCACCAGTAGGTAACTCTTACTTTGAATGTTAATATCTTTCTATTTACTTGTTCTCAATGTATGATTCTTCTTCTAAAACATTCTTCTATGAGCTAGGATTCATTTGAATCTAGTTTCACTCAAAAATATGATGTTTGGAACATGAACCTATTTATTTAATTCAAGTGTGCAATCTGTCAACTAATGACAGATGTGTGCATGTGACTTTAAGGTATCATATCTTCCTCTCAACTCATCCAAAATGAGTGATGTTTAGTTTAAAAGTTTCGTATAAGTGTTAGGTTGTCACTCTAACTTGAATTTCTGCAGAACACCTAGTAGAACTCTTTTAATGAGTGTTTTACTAACATGGTGCAATCTGCCATTCTAGTTGTGATAAGTTGCATTTCATAAATTATTTGAATCATTATCTCATGCCCAAAATACATGAAATTTGGTCACGATGACTATAACTCAGTTCTATAAAGCATATAAAAATATGGGAATTTATCTCATTTTTGAAGTCTCTTTATTTGATCATCTTATGTATCTTAAGTTTCTGTCCAGAATCAAAAATTCTGGATTTGGTTGAAATTGTAAAACTTGATCTTTATTGGATTATAGCATCATTTTCGGTATAAATTTTTTTTTTTTAATGAGCATATGGACATTATGTATATTTGGACTATTGATAATAATATTATGGAACATAAGTAGACAAATAAGGACTTCGGATTTATTAAACCCCATAGGTAGAGATAAATCAATAAGTGATGGTTTTGGATATTSCTATTGATAGGGAATCGTTGATCTAGCGCGGTATTCGGATCGTATTGCTTTTTCTTGCGAAGATCTATATCTAAAGTGAGTTTCACGGCCCCTTTTTACCAATTTCTCGTTTTGAGGTGAAAAGCATGATTACTGAATATTTGATGGATTTATATCGATATATGAATCTTGTTATGAGCATTTAAATTGTATACACTATTGATATGTTGAGACTGAAAGTCTCCGTTTATTTCCACTACTATTTATTCATTTTTGAACCCATGATTCTTGTGGATAGCGCTATTTGGTTGTTATACCCACCTTGTTACTGACGAGTAGGGGTGCACTTGGTCATTTTAATTTGCTCTACACATGTGGCACGAAGTGGCCACTGCTGAGGTAGTCCGGAAGGAGTTCTACTCATGTGGGGTTAGTCCCACCAYTGAGGTAGTTCGGCATGAGTTCTACACATGTGGGGTTTAGTCTCACCTCTGAGGTAGTTCGTAAGTATGCTCTACACATGTGGTTCGCTACCACCTCTAAGGTAGTTCGTGGGTTGCTTGTAGGTTTAATAGTGGCTCAACAAATTTATATCATGTGTATGACGTTGTTTTTAAGATATTGCTCATAAATTTATAACTGGGATTGCTGCATTTAAAATCGTTTTGTGCATATAAAACATGTGAACTCACCAACTCTTGTAGTTGACACTTGTTTGACATGCTTTTTCAGGGTAAGAAAGACTCAC
>NW_020203710.1:5418-16965 GCF_001531365.2 Cynara cardunculus var. scolymus | reverse complement strand
TTGAATACAAACGAGTGTATTATCACCGAAAATGATTTTCGTATAAGAGACGTGATAATAACAGTTTGAAGAAAAGCTGAAACAGRTATTGGAGTTATGTACGATGAGAATTTACGCAAGTAAAAACTCAAGAAATACCTGTTCAGAAAATGTACTCGTTTTCAAAAAAAATTGAACTTTCTAAGGAAACTCCCCCTAGAAAGTAGATCTAAGTAATAAATCTTTTAAGCTCAAAAAATAGAAAGAAAACATTTTAAATACGGGTTCTAAACTGGGTGTTTAGAAACCACACTCGGTAAAGCACGGGTTCTGAACTGAAATGTTCAGAAGCCATAGTTTGAAACTCCCCCTGCATCGGTGTATCATTGGAATGATATGCATAAGCTTGACACACCTGCAAAACCAAATCAAGTAGATTTTGGTACCCAAACAAACTTGGGTCCTAATATATTAGTATTTGGTTGGGGTATGTTGTAACTACCAAACCATTTCGTTCTATAGGATGTATTCGTTTCAGCACTATGAACAGGATGACCAGGATTAAAATATGAATCATATAAGTAATTGGGATCATACCTGTTCTTACCTTTCCATTTGTCATGATAACTGTTATCTCCATGCCACCTGTTGAACCGTTTAGWATTAACAAACTTGTTGGTTCTGCATGTKGAGCACAAAATCCTCCTCTTGCTAAGATTAATCAAATCAWTAGTAGACTTCACAATGCAAGGAAGATTGTTAGTACCAACAGGTGTATGAGATACAACAGAATCAGACTTACTAACCCATATGCTTTTAAKATTAGAAGAGTAATTGGGTGATCCAATGACATACCCTTGATAGTACTGATTAGAACGAGAATAGTTCGTCGAAACTTTAGATTTAGGACTGCTTGAATAACTGTTCGAATATGAACAATTATAAAAGCTAGTTTTACACTGAGAAGGAGAACCAATTGAGCTTTGAGCACAAGAAAAGTCTTTGACTCTTTGTAAAAGCTGGTCTCGTTCTACAGTAACTAAATCATATTTAATTTTCAATTCAGTTCTCATGTTCAATTCAGTTTCAAGGTCTGTCTTTAGATCAGACAATTTCTTTGAAGTATCCAGGAGTTTACCTTCTAACTCCTTCTGAAGTATTTCAAACTGTTTGTTCTGACTTAGTAATTCTCTCTTCTCTTCATCTGAGCTGCTTTTGTCATTCTCCAAAGCGATGTCAAGCCACTTCCTCTTCTCAGTAAGCTCTTTTGCAATTGCTGTATACTTCTTTGAAGTATTTCTTTTCTCTGTAGCAAATTGCTTTTTCTCTTCGTCCAAAGCCTTTTGCTTTAGATCAATACTTTTAGACAGTTTCTTGAGCTGGCTCTGACATTCTTCGGAGATGTCTGTCTTTTCTTTAGCATGTTTCTCTCTTTCCAAAACAATAAGCTGCTCAAAATCCGAGATTTGCTTTAGAAGCATCTTGGCRTTTAGCTCGAGAGAGTTAATCTTCTTCTCGTAAGATTCTCGTTCAGCTCCAAACTTTCTTTCAACTTCGATGAGTCTCTTCTTTTCTATCGCCATCTCATTCCTTTCATCATGGAAAATCTTTTCAGTCTGTAAAACCTTTTCCTTTTCTAATTCAAATAATTTCCTTAACTCAGTCAGCTCATTCTCAGTCTTGTGGAACTTCTCAGTTAAATCCTTTACATCTGAATTGCTTCTTGGAGAGTTCCTCTCAGCAATTAGTGTAGTCTTAACTAATTCAAGTTTAGTTGACAAATCAGCATTAGACGAGNCCTTTACATCTGAATTGCTTCTTGGAGAGTTCCTCTCAGCAATTAGTGTAGTCTTAACTAATTCAAGTTTAGTTGACAAATCAGCATTAGACGAGATCCACTTTTCCAATTCATCATTATAACTTTTCCGATCTAAACGCCGATTGTTTTCAATCGTTTCTATCTTATGTTCAAATTCCTTCGTAATTCGTTCACTCTTCGTCTTTAATGTTTTGATATGATCCTCATTAAGACAATTTTTGCTATGTAAATTTATGGAATGATCTCTAAGAACCACATAATTCGTTTCTAACTGAACAATCTTCTCTCGCAACTCTTGATTCTCCTTCTGTAGAATATTTTCCATTTAAAAAAATGATCAGTTAAGGATCTATGCAGTGAAATCAGATAAAAAAAATACGAACAGTTAAGCTCAAGAAGAAACCGAAAAACACAAATACTGAAAAACTGACACAAAAAAATATACAATGATCCAAAAACAAAAATCTAAACACAAGCAATCTAGGAAACCAAAAACTGTTAAACAAAAAAAATCCAAGTCCAAAATTATGACTTTAAGTCCAAATCACACCGATCCAAGTCCAAAACAAACAATAACCACTTTTTATGAAAAAAAAAAAATACTATCTGCTTCACTTGGGTGTTTCTCGTATGGATGTACTTCTCACGACTCTTAATTTGGGCAACACCTTCGTATCAGTCACATTGCACCAAACAGCTCACAACAAAGAATCTGAAAATAGCAAGATCAAACAAAACAATCTGTCAGCACAATACCAAACTGTTTTACAATGAACTGAACTTGATCAATGAAATACAAATAGCAACAGTTTCAAATCTGCACAAACGGTAATGACCAGCCCTTGTGTTCTGACAGGAATGCCACAACCTGTTTCAAACCTGTAAACTGTTATATCTAAACCGAATGAGACAAAAGGCAACCACTATTGGACAGCTTGTTTACAACTAAAACACGAACTTGGGCAAAGCTGGTGAACGAAGAAACCAAGTCCTGACCGAGGAAGGCTAAACCAGTCAACTATGTGCGAGAAACATACATACATGAAAGTCTGTGTGCACGACCAAGTCTGTCAAGTAACTAAAACAACGTTGCACCCTTGCAACCTAGCAACCTGCTGTTATGTTTGAAACCTGTAAGTCTGTTATGACAAATTAAACAGAAACCTGCTGCTGCTCAGTTGCTGTCAAAATCCATCACAACACAGCTCAAAACCTGTTAAACTTTTTCTGTTTCAAAACTGTGTTCTTTCAAGCTGTTGCTGTCAAGACTTGCAAGCTTTTGCTGCTGTGTTCTTTCTTGACTGCTTGACTGCTGTTTAGCTCCAAAGAAGCTGTCAAGACCTGCTTCTATTCTACGTTTGTATGAACAGCTCTAAGCAACTGTTAACATGTTACCACATGGGCTGCTAGATGGGCTGTTAACTGTTAACTGTGTTTCAATGTGGTTGCTGTCAATGCTGTTGTTGATGTCCTCTTGTTGCTTTCAAAATGGTAACCAGCTGCTTGCTTATTTATTGTTGCTGTTTTGGACTAAGAGCAGCTTGCTGTTTTCTTGTTTACACCAACACAGCTACGAATCTATTGCTGCACTGTGTCAAATCGATCTGCTGTCTGCAAAGAACTAGCTAAGAACCTGCACACTGTGAACTGTTGCTGTTATGTCCAAATGCACACAGTTAACTGTCAAAATGAAACCGAGCAAGATACTAAACTGTTAAAGATTACAACATGAAATCTTAAAACAGATCACAGGATGAAGTCAATACTAAACCTGCTGTGAATTACAAACATGTACACTGCAAATAACCTGCTGTGAAGCTAGTTGTTTAGTTGTTTCGTTGCTTCTGTTTCAATTCTTCTTGTTGCTGTAAAAACAGTAACAAGAAAAAGAACAATCTGGTTCAACACTAAAACAATCTAACTAGCTGCTATTGTTCTGTTTCATGATGTTGTTCACCAAACTGCTTCTGCTTCAAAACCGCAAATTGATTGCTGTTACTGTTGCTTCAAATCTGACAGCATAAGAATCTGTCAAATGTTGTTGCTGCTGCATTCTGTGCACTGTTTTGCTGCTATTTCCACATCAACAGCTTAAAAAAAACTTAATAGGTTCTGTATAACAGTCAAGCATATAAGCTCAAAATAGCTTCTCAAAACCAGTTACTGCTTACACTAAGCTGTCAAAATAAACAGTCTGCTGTCAAAATATAGTTGCTGTCAAAATTGAATTGCTGTCAAAATGTGCACACTGTTACTGTTTCAACAACCTGTTGCTGTTGTTACATAACAAAGACCGGCTGTTTCATTAAGGATAAGAAACAGTCCTGTTAATGACAACTCGATCGAGTGAAGCAGCAAGAATAATCACTTAAATCTGTTTCAAATCAAGCTGCTGCTTTTGATTCAGTCCCAAAACCGATGATACCTGTTGCTTAAACAGATCCTACTGTTTATCACAAACACAAACCAGTCACCTGCACTGTTACTGTTGCTGCTGTTCTTCTTTGTTCACACCAACTTCTCGCTGTTGTTTTCTCCCTCTCCACACCAATACAGCACATCTACTGTTTCAATCTAAACTAAACACTATACAGCTGCTGCTGTAGAACTGGCAGTGTTGTTGTTGCTGTTGTGTTAGTTTATAAGTTGCTGCTGCAGTTCTTGTTGCTGTCTAAACACAGCACATCACTTGAAGAACTTGTTGCTGTCCAAAACAGTTAAGTACAAACAAAACAAGAAACAAATGTAAACCAGAATGAACAGCAGTCTAAAACCTGATTGACATCACAAAAATCTTTTACAATCAACACAATCTAACACAATGATATGCTTTTACAATCAACAATTAAAACAATCAGTGATTTAGGTGGAGTCCGATTGATGATTTAAGCAATTTAGACAAGGTTAAATCTCGAACACCTTAAACCCATACTTCAAACTTGAACAACCAGAGATCGATTTAGAATGAGCGGTTTATGAAACCGGACAAAAGAAAAACTTGAAATACAGACAAGCGGTTTAATACACCGATCAAGATTTAAAACCGATCAAGTCCTCTCAAGACTAAAACCTAAACCGGTCAAGTCCGCTTAAGGGTTGATAGGTTTACACGAACACCGGACAATCAGAGATGAAAGACTTGCCTGTTTAGATAAATCCACTATCCGCTCAAATTTGATCGGTTTGCCTCTCCGCTCGTGTGGTGTGAGGTTTAGAATACCGCTCAAGAAATCTTACATGCTGAACGAATCAGAACCCTAATCCGGTCAAGTGATGACCGGTATAGATGAATACCGCTTGATATACCTGTCAAGTCTTCTCCGGTGAACCTCTTATCCGCTTAAGCTTCAATCTTATTGCTTTAAGCTTGAAATACTGGTTAAGGGATGAACGATGGAAGTGAACAATCTGTTAAATCTTATCCGCTCAAGACWATGATGGACCAAAAAATTGATCTGTTGGGCCTTAACATGGTTTGGGCTATAGAATATTAGGCAGTTTAACAAAATTAAAAACAAATACAAACTAAAAATTCAKATTAAAACTAATAAAAACACAAAAACTAAACGAAAATTAAAAAAAATGGATCAAAACACTGATTTACAATAAAAAATTCAAGAACACGAAAAAATTTTAAAAACTTAAAAACCGATTAAATCTTGATTTATTTTGATCAAATCACAAAAATTTGTGAATAACAAAGATTCACAATTCAATTTCGAACATATTGATCATGTTTTTAACATCAAAACACAAGATTTTAATACAAAATCGGATCAAAAACGAAGAAAAACTCAAGAACACGAAGAACACGAAAAAGAAAAAAAATTCAGAAAATAAAAAAAACTTATCTGATCAATTTCTTTTCCTGATTTCTTGCATTCCAGCTCTGATATCAATTGTGTGTCCACAATTACTGATCAATCTTCATAATCTTCATAATCATACATGGCAGATTCAAGATAATCATCCAAGAACATCAAGAACACTTGAGAGAGAAAGTCAATGCATGTAAGCTCAGTCAAACCCTCTTATTAATCTGAATATTACAAAATAAGCTCTCATCTCTAATTACAAAGATTAAACCATATTTATATGGTCAACCTAACTAACAAAGTCAAAGTCAAACTAGTCTAAGAAAGTCAAACACGCTGACTTTACAATTAAAGACTAAAATTAATCTTTCAAGACGAATACAATTAATACTGATTTTTCAGTCCTAACAGTTTATCTTGTATTTGATTATGTTTATCTGCAATTAGTTACACAAATTCAGATATGGAGCTTTAATAAGTTGTACTTATGCACAATCTACTTGTAATCTTGAGTTTTAAGTAATATGCATTAATAAACAGTACTTTGTGCATAAAAAGTAGTTTTTAAGAGTTTTTCTCAAATGCTTTATAATATAGTACATATTTTTTTTTAATTTAATTTAAGTTTAATAATGAAATAATTTATTTTTGGTTTAATAATATAACATTTAATAAATATAATAATTAAGTATTCTGTTAGAACTCAACGGTTATCTTAATTATATTTTAGATTTTTATATTTAAAATGAGATGTTTATCATGTATTTTATTGTGTTTATCTGCAGTTAGTTAAACGAATTCAGATATGGAAGCTTTAATAAGTTGTACCTATGCACAATTTACTTGTAATCTTGAGTTTTAAGTAATATGCATTAATAAACAGTACTTTACGCATAAAAAGTGGTTTTTAAGAGTTTTATTCAAATGATTTATAATATAGAATATATATATTGTTAGGTTCAAGTATGTGCGTTATTGATTGTATTCAAGTTCTCCATTTTACATGCTTTGTAATAGATTAGTTTAATGCTTTCCTTAGTTTAAATAGTGTTTAACTTTGTAATTAGTCATTAAGCAATTATGTAATTCTCTGATTAGCTGTAATTCTTTCTCAAGCAATACACAAGAGATTGTTGGTGATCATATTCTCTCTTCATCTTGCTCTTAATATTCTTGAAGATCATAATCATTTTTTGTATGATTTTTGGGCATTTCAATTGGTATCAGAGCAAGCTGCAGCAATTTGATTAGAGGATTTAACAATTTTATCAAGATTTGCACGAATTTTAGTGGATTAATCGATCTGAGTTTATGCTGTTCTTCGTTTGTTCATAGGGTTCTTCATTCCAGAATCGAAATTTGCCTTAATCACTTGATTGTTGGTTGTTAATTGATAAAACTTACATCGCTGGATTCGCAATCTGATTTAGAACAAATTTGATTCACATAGTTTTTGATTTTAAACAAGTTTTGAATCTGTTTTGATCGATTTTTGAGTTTTTCGAAATTTGCTGGTGTTCTTCAAAATTCATAATTTTTCATGTTTTGATCCAAATTTTTGGTGAAAAAGTGTTAAAATTGTGTTTTTGCTTGAATATTAGTCCGGTTAACTCTTGATCGATTTTTAGGTGAATATCGCTTAAAGCTTGTACGATTTAATACTTGTAATATTTGTGAATTGATTTTGATCGGATTAGGTTAAACCGGGTAAGTCTTGGTCGGATTAAAAGATAAATCGTTTGACTCTTGATCGATTTAGTGAGCTATTTAGGACAATCCGCTTGGTTATTGTTTGTATTTTGTGCGATTTATCGTGTGATTTGTGCGATTTAATCAAAGTCCGGTTGTAACCTGAGCGATTTAGTGAGCGATTTAAGTGTAACATTGTGCGATTTACTCTTGTTGAATTGTTGAATGTGTTGAGTGATCATATTTTGATTGTTTGACCGTACTTTGACTTTGACTCCTTGAATGGATTCGTGAACGTATTTTGACTTTCACTTGTGATCGATTTAAATCTTTGACTTTTTGGGCGATTTGATTTTAAGCGGACTTGTTCATACTTTGACTAGTTGACTTAGTTGACCTTGACTTGTTGACTTGTTGACTTTTTACGTCCGGATTTCATTTTAAAAAATTTGACTAAGTGTAGAAATCGTCCGATTTGAGATTTTTTCATCCAAATCGAATTTTGTGCTTGTCCGTATTGAATTTTGCCTCCGTATTAAATTTTCTTAATTGCTAAATTTTGTCTAAGTGTTGAAATTCATCGGATTTCTCTTCCGGGTTACGTGATAAGTGTGCGATTTAAAGATCTTTGTTGTCCGGATATCTAATCCGGATAACGTGTGTGTTAGAAATTCAAGTATATCTTGTTGTCCGGACTTCTAATCCGGATAAGCTTGACCGGATTTCTAATCTGGATAAGCTTGTGTGCTTAAATTTGTCTAAGTCTTGAATGCGTGCATATTCTTGTTTGAGATTTATCTGATATATTTTTGAATATTGATCCTTTAATACAAATTTTGAACTGCAGTTGATCCTACATCATACTAACTGATAAAATGAGTTCAAGAGAAGCAATGACTATTGGTACTGACACCAAGCCACCAGTGCTGTTTCGAGGAGACTACAATCAATGGAGAGATAGATTCCTCAGTTTTATAGAGAGAATGAAAGAAGGTGATATGATTATGGAGTCCTTGATGGAAGGTCCTGCTGTGTTCTACCGAGAGACACCTGCTATTCCAGAAGAAGGCAGACCTGCTCAAAGAGTTATCAAGGAGAAATTCAGATACACTGCTCAAGAGAAAGAGAGAGCTCATGCTGATGTGCTTTGCAAGTCCTACATGATGCAAGAACTGACCAATGATATTTACACCAGTATTGATAGTCATAAATCATCTGGTCACATCATGTGGGTTCAGATTGAAAAGATGATGATGGGTTCTAGAGTGGGAACTCAATTGAAGATTACAAATTGTATATCTGCGTATGAAGAATTCAAGGCTAAAAAACCGAGAGCCTTGATGATGTCTATGATAGGCTTACTAGACTGCTAAATGAGCTGACAAAGAATGAAATCTCTAAAACTGTAATAGAGATAAATGTTAAATTCCTCAACAATCTTCAACCAGAGTGGAAACCATTTGCTAATGATATCAGATTCAATAAATCATTATCTGATATTGATGTACATGAAATCTATGAAACTCTAAAGCARAACGAGGAAGACGTTTTGGAGATCCGAAATTCCAAGAAGAAGAAAGAAAAGGAAGTTGCTGATCATTTGGCTTTCGTGTCTGAAAAGAAAGAGAAGAAAGCAAAAAGCAGATCTGGGAAACAAATAAAAGAAATAAGCCAATCAAGTAAATCTGAAGAAGAAGAAGAAAGTAACAGCTCAAATTCAGACTCTAAAATGTCTGAATTAAAACATGCCATGGCGATGCTGACTAAAGCATTCCAAAAGAAATTCCAAAAATGGCCATACTCGAACAACAAAGATTCTCGTCGGGCTCAAAATATGAATTCAAAGACAAATTCGGCGAGAAGAAGAAATATGAAGAAAAGAGGTTCGAGAAGAAGTACGAGAAGAAGCTGGAAGAGAAGAAGTTTGTCAAAGGTGTAGCTGACGATAACACAAAGTGTTGTAACTGTGGCAAGCTAGGGCACTTTGCTGTAAATTGTAGAAAGCCGGTAACTCGAAATACCGACTACTACAAGAATAAATTTCTTCTCTCTAAACAACGAGATGCGGGGAAAGCACTCATGGCTGAGGATGATCACTGTCTAAACCTGACAGATGAAGAGGAAGAAAATGAAGCTATTGCACATGTCTGCTTGATGGCTAAATCTGATAACTGTTCTTCAGATGAAGAAGAAGAACAGAGTGCGAAAATGAATGAAGAGGTATTGGAGCAATCATGCATTAAACCAGATGCATAAGATGATGCTTAAAATCCAATCTTTCCAGCAAGAATTAAAAACAGAAAAAATGTGTTCAAATAATTTTAAAAAAGAATTAAAAACGCAAAAAGAAAAGTACATCAAATTATTTGATGAAAATGCTGGAAACTTGGACTGGGCTAAATCTTTGTTATCTTAATCCAAATTATTTGATGAAAAATCCAATATCTTAAAAGTCGAATTATCTGATTCTAAGGAACAATATAAATCATTAGAATTAGTAAATGAAGAACTAATGGTTAAAATAAGTAAGTTTGAGCTTCAAATAATTCATTTAAATGAAAAACTGAAGTCTAAAGAAGAAGTTTTATACAAAAGAGGAAAAACTTATCAAACCATTTTTCTAAACAAACCAACTGAAACAAGATTTTTTTAACCCTCGGGAAGGGTTGGGGTATGAAAATCCGAATTTTTTTAGGAAAAGCTTTATATTATGCCCCGACTTTATACAAATTTGAATATCTTGATTGCGGTCCCGAGTTTTCAGTAAAATTTACAAAATCTTCTGATGAGGTGGAACAACGAGAAGACTTCAATCGACAAAGAAAAGACAAAATGCAGGTTCCATTTGATTATACAAACCTATATGAAAGTTATAAAAATCAAGACTTGTTGGGTTCAAGTTAGAGCGTTAAAGTTGTATTCAAGTTTCTCCTTAGAATAGCTTTATTTTGTAATAGTGTAGTTTTACTATTTCATAGTATAAATAGTATTTTCCTTTGTAATAGTCATTAACTGTGATAACCAGATCCTGGTTATTACCCAAGGTAATAAATATGTGATTATTTGATTAAATGATTACGTGATAGCATGATAAATTGATACATGCTGGTATGTGAATTTGTGTATTAATTGGATATATATATATATATATATGTGCATGCATGTTATACATATACATGGAGTATGAATTTGGTATGTGTGTGCATGTGTGCATATTTGAGTATGCATGAGGAAAGGGGGGAAAGAGGCGGTTTAACCGACTTTCTATTTTTGGAAAGTATAAAAAGGGGCTTAGCCTCTTCATTTGCTCCTTCCTACTATTTTGAGAAAAATTGAGAGAGATTTAAAGAGAGTTGTCCGGATTTGCAAAAAAAGGGTGATTTCAAGTTGATTGCAAGTATTTGGTTTCAAAAGCTTATCAAGGTGAGTGGTTTCTAAACTTTTGCATAATATTTATACTGGTTTTTAGTTGAATGTTGTTTATTATTTGGATTGAAACCATACCTTATGTTTAAAGTTTTATCCGGACAAAGAGAGACCAGATAAGTGTTAAACCGGACAAAACTTGCCCAGATTGTTCTTAAACCGGACAAGCCTTGAGCGGTGTACTGTCCGGATATTATTAAACCGGTCAAAGGTTGTGTGAAGTGTTGTTCGGACTTGTATCCRGACAAGTTGTTGAGATTATTCTAAGTCTTAAATCGATCAAGTTTTGATTGAGGTGTTGACCGGACTTGTATCCGGATAAAGTTGAAATATATTTGAAGTGTTAAACCGGGCAAAGCTTTGGATAAGGTATTGACCGGATTTGTTATCCGGACAAACTTGAAATTATTTCTATGTATTAAACCGGACAAAGTTTATATGATTTGTTAACGGAATTGTTGACCGGAGATGAAATCCGGTTAAGTTATAGTTGATCGGATAGTTGACCGGAGATGAAGTCCGGCTAAGTCAAAGTTGACCAGATTTAATGTAATGTTGTGTTTTTTTTAATGAGAAATGTTATTTTATCATGAAAAGCAAAATTTTGAAAGAAATATTCTTGTATTGATGATAATTTCAATGGCTACGGTTTATTTGAAATTATTATGTGAAAATAATTTTGATGAGGAAATAAGGGTGGCATATCAAGGAGAGGTGTACCATGGGATAAGTGTGACATATCAAGGAGAGGTGTACCATGGGATAAGGGTGACATATCAAGGAGAGGTGTACCTTTGGATATAAGGGTGGCATTTGTAT
>NW_020203710.1:2935-4307 GCF_001531365.2 Cynara cardunculus var. scolymus | reverse complement strand
ATGTCTGGAAATAGAGGTTGAGGAAGACCAAGGGGACGAGTTAGAGGAAGAAACCAGTCTCAGGGAAGGGGTCAGACCGAAATACATTATGAACATGAGGAATCCCACTCTGGGAATGTTCAAGAAAGGTCGGTGCCACATCCTGAATATATAACCAGAGATATGTTGGCAGAGGAAATGGGGAAATTGCGGGAAACTTTGACATCTATTATGGGAATACCGGTTAGAGTAGAAACGGAAAGAGTAGAAGTATATCCCTCTGCTCCAATTACTCACAACAAAGAAGGAGACATTAAGATGTTCTTAGCATGTAAACCACCAACCTTCTCTGGGGAGAGAGATCCAGTGAAAGCAATGTGCTGGATCAAGGAGATGGAATTTGTGTTCAACACCATTCGGTGTCCGGAAACATATAAAGTTCGATTTGCTATTTCTGTATTAAAATCAAATGCTTTATTTTGGTGGGAAGTTGAATCGTCTACTAGAACGAATGTTTTACAGACTCTATCTTGGATAGAATTTGTGGATCGATTCAAAAAATAATTCTGTCCCAAAACAATAGTAAGACAAATGGAGGAGGATTTCCTGAAGTTAGAGCAAGGAAATAGAACAGTTCGGGAGTATACCGAAAGATTCATTGAATACTCTCGTTTTGCTGAACATTATGTTTCAACTGAATCCAGGAAGATAGAAAGGTTTATTTAGGGTCTGAAACCCTCAATTAGGGAATTCGTTATTGCTATGAACTCCAATACCTTTCCATTAACAGTAGAGGCAGCTGAGGTGACTGAAATAAATAAGAATAGACAATCAGAAGGAAAAGTTGTGGAGAAAAGAAAATGGGAAGCGCCTTCATCTTTTCGGGGGCCGAAAACTGTTAGATATGATAACCGATCTAAGCAGAAGACCAGTGAAAAAGTCTGCTCACAATGCCGACAGGTTCATTAGGGAGAATGCAAGATGGACCCAAGGAAATGTTACAAGTGCGGCGAAGCGGGTCATTTGTCTAGAAACTGCCCAGCTAACAAAAGGTTTTTCAATTGCAATTCTCCGGATCATATTCGACCAAATTTTCCTTTGTTAAGAACTCCGCAGTTAACAATAGGAAGTAATGCATCGGGTACTCTGGGAAGGCCTTCTATGAACAGAGAAGGACAAGGAGGGGCACGGGGACGATCCTTCCAAATGACTAAGAACGAGGCAGAAGCATCACCAGATATAGTAACAGGTACATTTCCAAATGACTAAGAACGAGGCAAAAGCATCACCAGATATAGTAACAGGTACATTCCTTCTGAATTCAATACGTGCTAAGGTGTTATTTGACTCAGGTGCAAACTTTTCGTTTGTATCACCATTGTTTGCTCAAACT
>NW_020203710.1:0-1466 GCF_001531365.2 Cynara cardunculus var. scolymus | reverse complement strand
AAGTGTCAACAAGAAGCTGTGAAAAAAGAATTTGTTAAAACAGAAAAGTTGGGTAAGATGATCTCAACCTTGGAACAGAATGATGAAGGATTAATGTACTTTCAAGGGCGAATTTGGGTACCACATTTTGGAGACATCCGAATTAGGATATTGAATGAGAGTCATAAATCCTGATACTTTATCCATCCAGGCACCAATAAGATGTATCGAGATTTAAAACCTTTTTATTGGTGGCCAGGATTGAAAAGAGATATAGCACGGTATGTGGAACAGTGTCTAACATGTTTACAGGTTAAGATTGAACATTAGAAACCTTATGGAAGCCTTCAATCTTTAGAAATACCTATATGGAAGTGGGATCACATTACCATGGATTTTGTTATGAAATTACCACGAACTCCAAAGGGGTATGATGCGATTTGGGTAATTGAAGATCGTTTATCTAAATCTGCACATTTTTTACCGATAAGAGAGAAATACTCTTTAGAAAAGCTAGCGCAGATTTACATCAAAGAAATTGTTACCAGACAYGGTGTTCCCTTGTCTATTATCTCTGATAGAGACAGTCGGTTTACTTCAAAGTTTTGGGGAGGATTACAGAAAGCTCTGGGGTTTGAAATTCGATTAAGTACAGCTTATCATCCGCAGACTGATGGGCAGAGTGAAAGAACTATTCAGACTCTCGAAGATATGTTAAGAAGTTGTATTATTGATTTCGGGGGATCATGGGAAGATCACTTGTCATTGATAGAGTTTACATATAACAATAATTATCATTCCAACATCCAAGCGGCACCATATGAAGTGTTGTATGGACGTAAATGTCGAACGCCATTGTGTTGGAATGAAGTGGGTGAAAAACAACTAACAGATCCTGAAATTGTTCAGGAAACTTCTGAAAAGATCGAATAGATCCGTGAGAGAATCAAAACTGTACAAGATCGCCAGAAAAGTTATGCAGATAATCGTCGAAAGCCGATTGAATTTGATATAGGTAATTTTGTGATGTTAAAAGTTTCGCCATGGAAGGGTGTTGTCAGATTTGGAAGGAAAGGAAAGCTTAGTCCAAGATATGTAGGGCCGTTCAGAATATGTAAACGAATTGGGCYAGTAGCATATCAGTTAGAGCTGCCAGAAGAGCTGAGTCAGATTCACAACACTTTTCATGTATCGAATCTACGGAAATGTTTGGCCAATCCAAGTTTAGCTATACCATTACCAGAGATTCAATTAAACAGTAAGCTGAATTTTATGGAAACACCAGAAGCTGTAATTGACCGAAAGATCAGGGTGTTAAGAAACAAAGAAATAAGTCTGGTATAGGTTCAGTGGAAGTTTCACAAAGAACTGGAAACAACATGGGAATTGGAATCAAAGATGAGATTAGAATACCCATGGATTTTTAATTAAAGAAATTCCGGGACGAAATTCTTTTGAGGGGTGGATAATGTGATAACCAGATCCTG
>NW_020203709.1:8048-17459 GCF_001531365.2 Cynara cardunculus var. scolymus | reverse complement strand
ATTCGTGCAAAAAGTGTGTAAAATGGATATATCTTCAAATCCAAACTACTGCAGCTTGCTTTGATACCAATTGATGAGTCCAGATTTCATACAAACATGATGTAATCTTCATAGATCATGATGAACATCAAAGATAGAAAGAATATGATCAAGAATGATTAGATTGAGAGGAGAGAGAGAATTACATCACTTAATCTTGATAAGTCTGCTAATGACAATTGTTAATTACAATTACAAGGAAATCACTATTTATACTAGGAAATTGTAAAGGCTAAACTATTACAAAACAAGTATACTAAGGAGAAACTTGAATGCAACATTAAAGCACTAACTTGAACCCAACACTTTCTTCATTACAGGCCACCAATAGTGTTCTTTAAGATCCTTATACATCTTATCCGCTCCCGGGTGGACTGAGTATTTTGATCGATGGGCATCATTCAAAATTATGGATTTAAGATTGCCAATCTTAGGTATCCAAACCTTGTCTCCCAAATAATACACTCCATCTGATTTCAGCTGAAACTTAGTCTCTATGTGGTGTAGGGTCTCATTCTTCAAATTCTTCTTCTTTAATGCTTCATTTTGATCCTTGAGAATTTGTGCCTTCAGAGTTGTGTTTACCGTTGCTCCCAAAGCCCTCACCCTTGTTGGTTTCACTTTTTCCTTCCTACTTAGAGCATCGGCTACCACATTTATTTTACCAGGATGGTACTTAATTTCACAGTCGTAATCACTAAGCAGTTCAACCCATCTTCTTTGTCTCATATTTAACATTTTCTGATTGAAAATGTGTTGAAGGCTTTTCTGATCAGTGAACACATTGCACTTGGGACCATAAAGGTAGTGTCTCGAAATCTTAAGTGCAAATACTACGGCTCCCAATTCTAGGTCAAGCGTAGTATAGTTCTTCTCGTGCACTTTGAGTTGCCTTGAGACATATGCAATGACCTTATCTTTTTGCATTAGTACGCATCCTAAGCCTTGATGTGATGCGTCACAATATACCACAAAGTTTTCCAAACCTTCTGGTAATGATAAAATAGGTGCATTACATAACTTATTCTTGAATGTCTCTTCTTGTTTTTCTCCCCAAACAAACTTCTTGTCTTTTTGAGTTAAAGTTGTGAGTGGTTGCGCAATTTTTGAAAAATTGGTAATGAATGGCCGATATTAGCCTGCCAAACCAAGAAATTGACGAATTTTCATTGGGGTTCTTGGGACTTCCCATTTCTTAATGGCCTCAATCTTTGCAGGATCTACCTGAATCCCATTTTCATTAACCACGTGACCAAGAAATTGTACTTCACGAATCCAGAATTCATATTTGAAGAATTTTGCATACAATTTCTGGTTCCTAAGTAGTTCTAATATCATCCTCAAGTGTTGCTCATGATCCTTCTTACTTTGTGAATAAATTAATATGTCGTCTATGAAAACGATTACAAATTTATCTAGGTATGGTCTGCAAACCCTATTCATCAGATCCATAAAAAACGCAGGTGCATTGGTTAGCTTGAATGGCATAACCAAAAACTCATAATGACCGTATCGGGTTCTAAATGCCGTTTTGGGGGTGTCCTCTTCTCGAATTCTCACTTGATGATATCCGGATCGTAGATCGATCTTTGAAAAGTATACATCACCTTGAAGTTGATCGAACAAATCATCGATTCTAGGAAGAGGGTATCTGTTCTTGATGGTCAACTTATTAAGTTCCCTATAATCAATGCACATTAACATTGACCCATCTTTCTTTTTGACGAATAGAACCGGTGCACCCCATGGTGAGAAACTAGGTCTTATGAATCCTTTATCCAATAATTCTTGGAGTTGACCTGATAATTCTTGCATTTCTGATGGAGCCAATCGGTATGGTGCTTTTGCCACTGGGGCAGCTCCAGGGATTAAGTCGATACCGAATTCGACTTGTCTTGGTGGGGGTAGTCTTGGTAAATCCTCGGGAAATACATCAGGAAGCTCCCGAACTACAGGGAAATCATCAATGCATTTTTCTTTAACCTTTTTATCAATAACATGTGCCAAAAATGCAACATAATTCTTCTTCAAGTACTTTCGCATCTTCGTGCATGATACTATCTTAATTTTCCGATCTGACTCGTCTCCTTGGATTATAATTGTTTCACCTCCTACTTGAGGAATTCGGATAATCTTTCTTGAACAAACTATTTCAGCTCGATTTTTGGATAGCCAATCCATGCCTATGACTATATCAAAACTTCCTAACTCAATCGGAATAAGGTCTATGCTAAAATCCTCGTAGGCTAAACTTAGAGTGCAGTCCATGATTATGTCTCTAGCCTTAATTTCTTGGCCAATGGCAAATTCTATTATATAACCTTCTTTCAACCTTTGGGGCTTTAAGTTAATCTTTGGCTTAAAATCTAATGATACAAAACTTCTATCTGCTTCTGAATCAAATAATACTGATGCAAATTCATTATTCAAGAGAAATGTACATGTAACCACATTGGGATCATGCCTAGCTTCCTTTGCTCCAATCTCAAATGCTCGTCCCCGTGCTTGACTTTCTAGGTTTCCTTGATTGGCTGGTCGGCCTTGGTTAGCATTTGTTCCTTGTTTTCTCTTTGGGCAAACATTTCTTATATGGTCTGGACTCCCATAATCAAAACACAATCGCTTTCGGCAATCCTTTGCGGAATGACCCCCTCTGTGGCATCTTTGACAAATGATGCAATCCCCCCAGTACGAATATTTGCATTTATTGCACTTCGGCTTGCTTCCTTGGTTTACCACCTAGGTCTGTACCCCAAAATTTCCTACTACTTTCCTATTCTTGTCAAATCTTCCCCCAGATCTTTGGTTCCCATGCTCCTCCATATTTCTCTTTCCTTTGGCGAATTCTCTGGCCCGAACAACATTATTTGTGAGCTTGGTGGCAATGTCTATTCCCTCCTGAAGTGTCTTTGGGTTTGCCGAGGTGATATTTCCTCGAATTTATGGAGACAATCCCCAAATATATCTTTCGATTCGAACTTCCTCGGGTGTCACCAGATGTGGCACTAAATTTGCTAACTCATGGAATCGAGCAATATATGCAGCAATGTTTTCCCCTCTCATCTCATGGTTCCATAACTCCATTTCCAACTTTTGGAGTTCATTTCTTGGACAGTATTCGTCCTTAAGTAGTTTCTTGAATTCCTCCCATGAAAGTTGGTTGGGCGATTCCCGACCCCTAGTCTAAACTAATGTGTTCCACCATGTTAGCGCTCGGCCTAGCAGTAAACATGCAGCATATTCTACTTTGTTTGCTTCTGTGCATTTATTGATGTGGAGGACAGATTCCATACTCTCAATCCAGGTTAATAATCCTACGGCTCCCTCGGTTCCATAGAATTCTTTTGGGTTGTAGGATCTGAAAGATTTACAGGTGCGTTTCAGGGGTGTTCTAGGCTTAGAATTGGTTGGTTGGTTAGCGTTCAGACTTGCCGCTACCTGGCTGACAATATTGGGGAGTGCGGCCAAGAGTTGTTCTGATACGAGTCGTGCAACTTCAAGATTTTCTCTTCTTGGCGGCATTTTCTAGGGCCTAAGTCAAAAGGGAATCTCGTCATTTTTATGGCAATAACATTGATAATAACTTCTAGTTATCTAATGATGCAGAGGATATTCATCTTGTGGATAACATTCAAGCATTTACATAATCAAACAGAATAATTTTTATATTCAACCATGGCTTGATGTAGATAAGCATTTCTCAAAAGACGTTCATAAATTCATAGTTGTTTACAGCCCACCAAAACAAGATCTTAGGTTTTGATGCAAAAGAATAAATATTCTATCACTAGTCAACATTTGTAGAGTAACATCCAACCATTCAGTATTCCTAGCATCAGCATCATCATCATCATCCCACTCACCACCAGGCACTTGTACAATCTCCTAATCTCCCGTCTTGCAGCAATGACGGCATCCGAGGTTCTCATCATACGTTGGTGGTGCATTTCCATCACATCGGATAGGTTGTTCAAAATGTGGTGGTGATATGCCAGCTGGGTTTGGTGAGTTTGAGTATCTAATGCGATTCTCCGCACCCACTCTCGCTCAGCCAGATTCATGCCCTGAGTGTAAGATGCAAGTACTCTTGTCACTACTTGAGAGGTCCTGTTCCCATGCTGTGGTTGGGATGACTCCCCTCTAACTCAAGTGGAATTCTCAAAAGTCATCTACCGAGGTAGTGGAACACTTTTCCTAGACATGATTCTAATCCATGGACCATGAAAGGTTTGAGGTCGAATATCAGGCACTGGCTCCGATGGGGGCAATATGGATGCAGGTGGTGAAGCAGGTGTCTCGCTAGTTGTTGTGTTCTCATGCTCATAAGGGTCTACCTCTTCATTGGTGGATGAGTTCCTTCTTGTGAAGTCCAAGATTCATACAGAAATGATAAAATCTTCAAGAACAAGATGAATAGAATAGTAGAGAAGAATAGATCATCAAATGTTACTGATTTGATTGAGAGAGAGAAAATTATAGCTCTAATCTTGATTACAATCTGCTAATGACTTGGTAATGACGATTACAAGGAAAATACTATTTATACTAGAAAATAGTAAAGCTACACTATTACAAAGCAAATATACTAAGGAGAAACTTGAATACAACATTAAAGCTCTTACTCAAACCTAACATTCTCCCCATTTGGATTCAAGTTTGGACTCTTGTAAATTTAGTCTTTCGAAGTCCAAGAATTTTCTCTAATCTTCTCAGAGCGTTCTTGTATTGGATTTTCTCCTCAAGCAAGTTTATCGCATTGACCAACAAATATCTTTCTTTAGAACTCATCATTTCTGATTCAGCAGCTCTGTCATTGTTTACCCTTTTCAAGTCAAGCGCCCTTCTCACCAATCTTATTGTACCATCAGAATATTTATTCAGCTCACTAAATCTCATGAATTTCTTTACTTGAAGTTGAGCAAAGTATATGACCCCGAACTCTGGCTTTTCAAGAATCATATAGACTGGATAAGCTTCAATATCTTCTAATTCTTGATTTGGTCTTTTCAGATTGATGATCCGTTGATTTTCTTCAAGGCCCATTTGAACATCAATGACCATAGCCAGTTTCACATGACAACGCATAAATCTCTTGATGGCTTCAAGAGCAATTARTTCTCCTTCCTTCCTGTTGGTCATGTTTCTAATTTCGAAGTACATATATTCAAGATCTTCCAAGTATAAGCTTGAAAAATCAGCTTCGCTGAATCTCCAAATCTGACCATCCTATCTAGTAATTGTAAACACAGGATACCAGATTCTTAGAAGTTTCTAAGAATCAATTTGTTTGATCGTGACGAGCCGATGCTTGGTACGCACTTCACTTATCGGTAGACGCTTGGCTTTCAAAAGGTGTCTGTATTCAATGCGGTAATCTTTGGTCTGACGATGAATGCCAAGAACTTTATCACCGCTCAGAGATTTTCGATGTCGAATGAAAATTCCAAAGTAGACATCTTCTAAATATGGCTCTCGGATTCTTGCTCGATCAAAACCAGAAAAATTTGCTCTGATATGGAATGGCACATAATCTCTGGTGAAGATTTCAGTAGGATCAACTTGTTCTCTTTGAGCAGGAATGTTCGACACATCAGGTACATCTGCAGTGGAAGATTCTGGAACAAATTGACGGTCTTCTTGAACAGGAAAAACTGAATCTTCATCATCTATATCAGCTTCAAAATCAAAGTAGATCCCATTCGACTCGTCAATGTTGTCAATGTCTTCTCCAAAATGTTGCTCTCCACCCAGAGTAGTAGAGAACACATCGTTGAAACCTACATTGGCAGACAAGTCCAATAACATCCTTGTTCCTACTGTGGAGTCCGCCGGCTTTTCAACCATTCGCTCGATCATAGGACTAGTCTCTAATTCTTCATCTTCAATCACAATGGCCTCAATTGTTCTTTCCCGAACAGATTCCGGGGCAGAAGCTTCAGCAATAACATCTTGAGTTGATGGCTCCTCTCCAACCCTTGTAGCTTGCTCAGATGTCTCGGTCAATCTCTGTCTCTTTCTCTCCCCCTCATGACCATCTGGATCATCCGGATCGTCATGCCTTCGTTTAAGAGATGTAGCCTGAGACCTGCAAGTTTCTTCTAAAGTAGACACCCGTTCAACAAGGGCATCCATTGTACTTTTTAGATCTTGGGTTTTAGATGTGATCAACTTGCTAACTTTGGAGAAGCTAGAAGTAACCACATCTTGAAAAGTCAAAAACTCTGAGGCTCGAACAAAAGGGTTAACATCTAATTGTTGTCGTAAGAGGCCGACCAAATCTGCATCTTCAGCATCTGGATTTTGAGATGCCATCAATTTTGCATATAATAACGATTTAAGTTCATCCACTGATTGATCTAGTACTGATGGTTCCGGTACATGTGGTGGTGATGGGGCAGATGGTGGCTCTTCTTCTACAGTTTCCTTTCCCTTCAGAAGTCTTTTTAGACTGGCCATTTGAGCATCAAATTTATCTTGAATAGCCTTTAGGGCGCCGTCCAAATATTCCCTTGACATGAAGTCGGGTAAACTCACACCTGGATCACTTAGATTACCAGTTGTAACAACAGTTGAATAAACTGTTGTGCCTACGTTCAATGTTGGCATAATGTTAGCATTGGTAGGACTTCCGACCTGTCCTTGTGAAATGTCCAAAGACACCACTCCAGTCGTTCCGGCAGGTTCACTAAGAACTGCATTTGGAGCAACAGATGCTCTTGACTCAAGTGTACATATGTGTATGGGCGCTAGACTCGAGGTGCACAGAATCGATGTCGTAGGCTGGGGCAGTGTTCTACTTATTTTAATAAGTACATTCTCCAAATGAGAAGTAGTTTGCAGATGTGCTCTATCTCCATGTTCAATTGAAACAACTGGTTGTTGAGAACCAGTTGAGTGGATGGATGGGTTGTGTATTTGCATAGCTGGGCTAGCTATGTCTTGTTCAATACCAACATTCAACGAATGAATGTCAGTAGCAGATGTGGGTGCCCGGCTATGTGTTTCAGCTTGGGAAGGAGCTTGATCTTCTTTTTCTGCTCCACTCTCACCCTCTCCATATTTTTCTACTTCCTTTTCACTCACTCTCAACATTTTCAACTACAACTCCCTCATCTTCTTCTACGTTAGGTAAATCTTGAAGAATACGATCATAATCATCAACATCGTCAATATTGAATGATAATGAATGTAAGCTCGGACAAGGTTGTTGAGTTGAATATTCTGGAAAGATATCATTTATATCATCAACCAGTGTCCCAATTGGAATATTTTGAGAAGGACCAGTTTGAGCACATTCTTCCGTTCCACCTTCATTATTATCATCATCATTATCATCACCAGAAATTGGCTCAATATCGGTTTCAGTAGCTTTCGAACATGAAGAAGTTGTGGAAGTACTGTCAGATGAAGTACTCTGTTGATCAGACGCTCCCCCCGCCTGTTCACCCCTCTCTAATTCTTTTTCTCTCATCACACTTCCCTGTTCAGGTAACCCCTGTTCCTGAACTCGCTCTTCTATTTCTAACTCCTCTCTCACAACTGAGGCATGGGGTGATCCTTGGGCAAGTTCAACCGGTTCTGGTTGAGCTATTGGATCTATCACTCGCCTATAATCTATTAGGCACTGAGCAGTCTGATCAGCTAAGGAAATTAGTTCTAGTGGTACTGGCATTATTGAATCCAAATCTTCCACTTCTGTATGCTGCCTAATTCTGGTCATGACGAATGTTGGCCCTTTTTCAGAATTTGATCTGGCCGGAATATCTTCGTTCGCATTCATCATGGCCTTAATGAACAATTGCAGAAATCTTTGAAAAGGCACAAATTTTCTTGCTTTGGACGGAAATCTTTTTGCATTAACCAGCTCTACCAGTTCATTCCATAAGACTAATGCATAGTCATAGTTTCTTGAAAAAACTATTCCATGAAAGAACTTTAGAAACAAACTGTTGCATGTGTCTATACCCGCGGTTTTCGATGTCAGGCATTTATTTAGATGCCATATGGAAGGTAAAAATTGTCTTTTGAACTGAGTAGGATTAGTCAACTCAGCAGAGTATCCTAATCTTTTAATATCTATGCATAACTATTCATCAGAGATGAAGTCTTCGAAACCAGTAGTTCCAGGACCAGGCAGACAAAGAATTCTTCTTAATCGTTTCAATGTCAGGCGACTGACATATTCGTCTACTTCTCCTTGGAAATAGATAGTGTCTCCATCCTTTTCTAGAGTAAGCGTACCCCAAAATTGTTGTAGATACACCATCGGAACAGGTGTATTGGCAGATAAGGAATATGCTATTGGGTGGCCTTTCAGAATTTCTGGTATAATAGGGTATTCGGCTGACATCACAAAAGAGAATGTATGGTTGTTTGGCTTTATGTCTAAGTATTTTATTTGAGGGAAAAGGGTTTCTAAAGGAATGGGTTGGTTTGGCGGGTGAAATGGAATATTATCTGATCTGACGGAAGGAACGTGGTATTCCTCGTCAGATTGATGTCGATGATCCGCCATTAACCTGTAAACATTCTAAAATATTAGAAACCATTTTATTTAGGAAATTAAAAAAAAAATACAACACACAACAACAACAAAAAAAAGAACTCTAAAAAAAATTAAAACTAGAAATAGAAAAAAAAATAAAAAACACAAAACACAAAACAAAAAACAAAAAACAAAAAAGAAAAATCACAAACTACAACCACTTCGACAAAACACTTAGAAAAAAAAAGAAACAAATTGATCGGATAAGAAGTCCGGACAACAAAGAAAAAACAACATACTTAAAAGAAAAATGTTGTGACCGGATTAGAAATCCGGACAACAAAGAAAAACATACACAAAAATTTTCTAAGTCTAAAACGAAAAGAACTAAACCGGACAATCATCAACCGGATTAAGGTTGATCGGAGTAAACTCCGATCACCTTGTCCGGTGAGATATCCGTTCAAAACAAAAACAGAAACTAAACATTCAAACACACTAAAAAATTCAAAATACACACTAAAAAAAATCAAAATACACACTAAAGAAATCAAAATACACACAAAAAAATCAAAATACACACAAACAAATAACAAAGATAAAAACTGATTTTATTAATGTTTATCCTTTTATGGTTCATTTTAAGATTCGATACAAAGTAAAACACAGATTAAGTCCAATCAGTCTGAATGTCCAATACGATCAAGGAACATGTATAATAGAATCAAATGAAATAAACCTTGATTATCAAAGTGATGGAACAGTAGAAGAAAGTAATAGTCTTGAGCGATAAACCAGAGAGTTGAGCAGAGAAGACAATGAATAGTAAATGAGGATAAAAAGTAAAAAGTAAAAATGAGTCGAATACTTATAGTCAAAGTCAAAAA